>NC_135308.1:162860654-162981134 GCF_048772815.1 Callospermophilus lateralis
CCTGCAACAGGGGATGGACAGGTCACCTGATGTGCCACCCTGGTCACCTAGCTGTGGAGCTGGTGCCCTCTCCTCCTTGGGGGCTTCCACGACTCCCCATCGGCCCTGTGGTGTCAGGACAGTCCCCACATGGGCAGACACAGGCCACGTCCGCTCATTCAGAGAGGAAGGGGAGAAAATGGAAGCTTCTGACGTCACAGGGCCAGGGCAGGGCCTCCCCTGGGCCTCGCCGTGGCTTCCCACAGCTTCCTGTGACCCACGGAGCAGCTCTGACTGGACAGACAGACACAAACCAGGTTTCCTGCTAGGCCGGGGCCCACTCAGCTGTCACCTGTGGTGGGAGGAAGGGGTCACCCCTGAGCTGTGGCAGCCCAGCACCCTCTCTAGTGGCTCCAGGGCCAGCTGCCTTCTGGCTCACCTTCAGGTGTGCCCCCCTCCTGGTTGCCCCAGGAGAAGCGCTCAACCCCGTGGGCTGTGAGCCAGGGAGTCCTGGGTTCGAGCCTCGCTCTGGCACCCTTGCTGTAGCCCTGGCTGTGACTTAAAACCTTCCCGAGCCTCTGTTTCCAGGTCTGTAGGGCACTGGATGTCAGCAAGGGCTTACAGGGGTGTGGTCAGGTGAAGGAGCACCGGAGACGCTGCGTCACCTGGGCTGGAGCACGGGGGGAAGGGTGCCCCAGGCAGAGGTTGTGGGGTCTGGCCTCTGCCGGGTCAGCACCTGGATGTGGGAGCACCACTGCTCTGGGTCATTCGCCCACTGCCCACACGCTCTGCCAACCAGTACCTGTTGGGCGCCTTCCTAATGCTGTTCCAAGCACCAGAGATGCTTGTGGGGAGGAGAGGGACGAGTTTCCCTCCCAGGGAGCTTACGTCCTAGAGGTGACCCAAACCACAGAGAAACAGCTGGCCACTGGATGCAGTGTCAAGGCCAAGTTACGGAAGTGGAAGAACACTGAGCAGAGCAGGGGCAGGCGCTGTCTCAGCGAGTCCATAGATGGCGCCTGGGGTGACCCAACACACTGAGGCAGCAGCTTCTCTGGAGAACAGGCACATTTGCTCAACCAGAGTCTTGGTTCCTGGCAGTGCTTCCCCAAAATGAAGGAGGCGGAGAGGGAGAAAGGAAAGAGGAGGAGGAGGAGGGGGAGGGGGAGGGGAGGGGGAGGGAGAGGAGGAGGGGAGGAGGAGGAGGGGAGAGGAGGGGGAGAGGAGGAGGGGGAGAGGAGGGGGAGGGAGAGGAGGAGGGAGAGGAGGAGGAGGGGAGAGGAGGAGGAGGGAGAGGAGGAGGGGGAGAGGAGGAGGGGAGGAGGAGGGGGAGAGGAGGGGGAGGGAGAGGAGGGGGAGAGGAGGAGGAGGGGGAGGAGGAGGAGGGGGAGGAGGGGAGAGGAGGGGGAGAGGAGGAGGAGGGAGAGGAGGAGGGGAGGAGGGGGGAGGAGGAGGAGGGAGAGGAGGAGGGGGAGAGGAGGAGGAGGGAGCAGGAGAGGAGGAGGAGGGGAGAGGAGGGGGAGAGGAGGAGGGGAGGAGGGGGGAGGAGGAGGAGGGGGAGGAGGGGGCAAGAGAGGAGGAGGAGGGGAGAGGAGGAGGGGGAGGAGGGGGAGGAGGAGGAGGGGGAGGAGGGGGAGGAGGAGGAGGGGAGAGGAGGGGGAGAGGAGGAGGAGGGAGAGGAGGAGGGGAGGGGGAGGGAGAGGAGGAGGAGGGGAGAGGAGGGGGAGAGGAGGAGGAGGGAGAGGAGGAGGGGGAGAGGAGGAGGAGGGGGCAGGAGAGGAGGAGGAGGGGAGAGGAGGAGGGAAGAGAGGAGGAGGAAGAGGGAGAGGAGAAGGAAGGGGAGAGGAGGAGGAGGGGGGAGGAGGGGGGAGGAGGGGGAGGAGGGAGAGGAGGAGGGGGAGAGGAGGAGGAAGGGGGGAGGAGGAGGGGGAGAAGACGAGAAGGAGGAGGGAGGAGAAGGGGAGAGGAGGAGGAGGAGGGGGAGGAGGGTGGGAGGAGGAGGAGGAGGAGGGAGGAGGAGGGGGGAGGAGGGGGAGGAGGGTGGGAGGAGGAGGAGGGGGAGGGAGGAGGAGGGGGGAGGAGGGGGAGGAGGGTGTGAGGAGGAGGAGGGGGAGGAGGGTGGGAGGAGGAGGAGGGGGAGGGAGGAGGAGGGGGGAGGAGGGGGAGGAGGGTGTGAGGAGGAGGAGGGGGAGGAGGGAGGAGGAGGAGGGGGAGGAGGGAGGGGGAGGGGGAGGAGGGTGTGAGGAGGAGGAGGGGGAGGAGGGTGGGAGGAGGAGGAGGGGGAGGAGGGTGGGAGGAGGAGGGGGGAGGAGGGGGAGGAGGGAGGAGGAGGAGGGGAGGAGGGTGGGAGGAGGAGGAGGGGTGGGAGGGGGGAGGAGGAGGAGGGGGAGGAGGAATCAGCCAGGCCCAGTGATGCACCTCTGTACTCCCAGCAGCTCAGGAGGCTGAGGCAGGAGGACGTGGAGCCTGTGCAGTTTGGCAAGACTGTCTCAAAGTCAAATAAAAAGGGCTGGGATGTGGCTCAGTGGTAGAGCAATTACCAAGCACATGGGAGGCCCGGGTTCAATCCCAAGAACTAAAAAGAAAAAAAGAAAAAGAATGTGTTCGTCTCCAAATTAAGATGTGAAAGTGGGTCCTGCATCCCTGGTGGCACCAGCATTGACCAAAGCTCTACTTGGATTTGGGGGGAACCTTGATCCTCGGAAATCCTTAAAAGGCCCCACCTACTCCAGCTGCTGCCCTTGCAGGCCAGGCTCCTGCTGTGTCCAGGCCCTGTGGGGCCAGTGCACATGGCTTCTGTTCCCTGCAGGGTCAGAGGCCAGCAGACAAAGCTGGCCTCTACTAGGACTGGGGGGAACCTTAATCCTTGGAAATCCTTAAAAGGCTCCTTTAAGTGCACAGAGCCACATATGCCCACTCAGAATACCCAGATGTCCTGCTGCTTTGCCCCCTTCCCCTCTTAAAGTGACACCATTTGGACAATAAACTGGATGGCCACCCAGAATAGCCTCTCAGTCTCTGTAGTCCAGGAGTTTAGGCTTCACTACTGGCTCCACCACCTACAAGCTGTGTGACCTTGAATAAGTTACTTCATCTCTCTGTGCCCCAGATGCCTGACCTCTTAAATGAGGAGGATGATAACAGCTACCTCAGAAGGTCCCAAGGAACCACATAGGACAGTGCATTCAAGACCCGGCAGAACCCCTGGCACACAGCAAGTGTCCCACTGTCACTGAGCAGGCCTCAGGCCCAGGACTGGAACGTTGAAGGAGAGTGTCCGTATACTTCTAGCAGCAGATGGGAGGTGCAGGAGCGCCTGGCGACTCAATGCCCACATTCTGGGGACTCGCCAAGCTCGCTGGGGTCACAGAGGTATGCAGGGTGGGTGCTCGGCCCCACCTACTCCACTGCTGCCCTTGCAGGCCAGGATCCTGCTGTGTCCAGGCCCCGTGGGGCTGGTCCACATGGCTTCTGTCCCCTGCAGGGTCAGAGGCCAGCAGACAAAGCTGGCCCTAAGATGTATGGGCAGGGGCCTGCGTGACAGACGGTCACCCAGTCCCGCCTGCCCCTGGCCAGCACGGCTTCACGTTCTGGCAGGAAGTAGAAACGAGGCTTGTTTCACAGAAGGAAAAATCGATACATTAAACTTCATTAAAATCAAATATTTTTGTTCTGCCAAAGATCCATCAAGAGGATGAAGAGACAAGCTATGAATCATGAGAAAATCTTTACCAACCTCATATCCAACAAATGACAGGTATCTAGAGTACATAAAGGTCCCTTGGAAATCAACATTTAAAGAAATCCAATTAGAAAATGGGTAAAATGCATGAACAGACATTTCACTAAAAAAAAAATTTACAGATGACAAATAAACTCATCATCTTTTCAGAAGGTCACCTTCATTAGCCATCAGAGGAAGGCACATGAAATTCACATGGTCACTACACTCCTATCAGAAGAGTAAAAAAACAAACAGGGCGGGCGGCAACACCAAATGCTTGTGAGGATGTGAGGAATTGGGCCACTCGCACCCTGTGAGTCCCATGGAAAGTGAGGCCACTCTCTAGGAAATCCGTGCTCCAGTTTCTTAAAAATCTAAATAAGCAACTATCATACGACCCAGAAATTACACTCCTGGGCATTTTTCCCGGACAAATGGAAACGTATGTTCACACGAAAAACCTCTACAGTGTTTATAGCAGCTTTGTTTTTAACAACCCCAAAGTGGAAACAACCCAGATGTCCTTCAACAAGCAAATGGTTAAACAAACTGGGCTACATCCATGCCACAGTCAACAGCTCTCCAATACAAAGGATCAAACTATCCATACACCAAGCCGCTTGGGAGGATCTCCAGGAATGAGTGAAAAAAACCAACCCCCAAAGGTGACATCCTATATGGCTGCATTGACATGGCATTCTTAAAATGAGAAAAATAAAGAAATGGAGGACAGAGGAGTGGGTGCCGGAGCTGGCAGGGAGGGAGGAAGAGCGTCACATGGGGTTTGGGGGGCAGTATTTGTGGTTACAGGATGCTCCACATGTTGTTGGTATTGATGTCAATGTCCTGTGACCTCAGACATTTGCAAAACGTTACCAATGGGGAAACTGGTGCAAAAGGTTGTTCTATATTATTTCTTGTAACTACAGGTCAATCTGCAATTATCCCCAAACACAAACTTTCCATTTTTTAAAAAGAAAAGGGTGGGTCCTTGTGAGCAAGCACTAAGAGGCTAGATTGGAAGACCTTAAAGGTGCCTCTGAGGCTAGGATAACTTTTTGCACTTCTCTCTGGTACCTCAAGGACCCCACCCCAGACTCCCTGTAGCACCCCTCAGGCTCCATTGACCTAGACTAGACACCTCCTGGTACTCTCAGCCCAAGGTTTGCTCCACTTACCCGCTGTCCAGATACCCTCTCCTCTCTCTGGGACTCCTAGCCTGCCCTCCACCCAGACTTGCTTATTCCCAGAGCACTCTGTGGACAACACTAACCCAGAGGGTACCTGGCTGGGTCACCCATTGCCTGGAGTGTGGTCACCTGACCCATGCTAACACTGCTTCTGGGGTTGGGTGTCTTAGCTTCAAATAAGCACAGCAATGAGAGGGTTAATATGTTTTTAGTACTGAACATGAATACAAATATTTGCACAATTGTATTCTAAAAGTTGAAAGTAATCTTTGTACATGAAAACACATAATAATCAGTACCTTCACCACTGAATGTCCCCACACAGGCACCCTGGTCTCGGGCTGGGCTTCTCGGCTTCATCCAGCTTGGGGGTCAGTTCTACCAGGGAATTCCTGGTCCAGAAGCCACGGCCCCTCCCCCACCTCACCACATTACAATGGAAAGACAAGAAAACAGGGGAACTTTTTCAAGGTACAGGGTGTGGGTTGTCAGATCCTAGATATGGGTGCTGGATGCAGGGTGCAGAGTTAAGAGTGTCAATATTTCCACCAGGGCAGTTCTCAAACTTCAGGATAAACGGAGCCCTCAGCCATTCAATAGGTCTGGGGTGGGACCCGAGAATTTGCACTTCTAACCAGGGTGATGCTGATGGGGCAGGGCACAGCCACCCTTTGAGAGCCACAGCCCTGGCCTATGTTCAGAAGGGAATTCTGTGTTTGCCCTATCTTCCCTCCGCCTGCTGGACGCTGGGACCTAGGACAAGGATTCGGTCTGTGGGATTCTCCCTCCTGGCTCCAGCTCCTGGCTCCAGCTCCTGGCTCCAGCTCCTGGCTCCAGCTCCTGGCTCCAGCTCCTGGCTCCAGGCTCAGGCCTGGCTTCAGATGGGCGCTGGGGGGGCCTAGAGAACGGCCTAGGGGTGGGTTCCGGCATTCCTGGACACAGAGCCTCAGACGCCCCCGACAGCGTGCGCCGAGCTAGACCGGTGGATGAGTCCCCTTTCGATCTCCCCAGCTGCTCCCAGTCTTGCCGGGATGGGGGCGGGGCCTTAATGCGCTGGGGCGGGGCCTTGATGCGTGGGCGTGGCCTTGATGGGCTGGGGCGGGGCCTCGGCAAGGCTGGAGCTGCTGAGGACGAGTCTGGGGAGGGCTCTGGGCCGGGGCGGGCTCTAGGCAGGGGCGGGGCCTGGACGGGGCGGGGCCTCGGCGGGGCGGGGCCTCGGCGGCCCCTCCCCCTGCCCGGCTCAGCTCTGCGCGGTGGCGGCGGCGGCGGCGGCGGCAGTGGCGGCGGCGGCGGCTCGGGGACCGAGGTGAGCGGCGGCGGGGCCGAGGCCGGTCCTGGAGGGGCCTGGGGACACGCGCGCCCCGCGGAGGGCGAGGGCCCGCGGGAGCGGTGTGCGCGCGTGTGTCGCGCCGAGAGCCGCCGCGGGGCGGGGTAGGGGTCGGGTGGGAGCTGCCGGCAGGCGCGGCCCCCGGTCCGGTGTCTCCGCGGACCTTGGAGCTCGGGCCCCGACTCCCCGCCGCTTCTCTCTGTCTCTGAGCTTCTCGTGATCTCTGCGGGTGGGTCTCCGGGGCCGCGTCCAGACCCCTGTCCGGCCGCCTTGTCATCCGATCGCCCTGCCACTCCGCCCCTCGGCTCCGCGGCTCCCCCCTCCCTCGCCATTGCCCCCTAATAGAGCGAACAAAGATGGTCGAGGGAGGAGACCCGCCCCTTCAGAGCCCTGGACCGGCTCAGGCTGCAGCCGCCCTCTGGCCTCTGGCCTGGGCCTCCAGCCACCTTCCTGGCAGGGAGCTGGCACTGCGGAGAGGATGGAGGCAGGTCTGAGTCGCCAGGCAGGTCCCCGGGCAGAGGCCTAGGGCTTAAGCACCTAAGGGGTCTGTGTGGTCAGGACCAGGAGACCCCTCCTTACCCTGGGACCCGTGGGGACAGATGTGCCTGGCCAGGGGTCTGAGCCTCTGGCCGATTGGGATCTATCATTAGGTCCTCTTGACATGAGCAGGCCTGATGCTTTCTAAGATTTTTTTCCACCAGAGCCAAGGTGAGGAAGAGGCTCTGGGCTAGGGGAGGGTCCCTGGCCTATGAGTCATAGCATTTGGTCCCAGCCTTGACCACTGGGCCACTTCCCCATCTGTGGAGTGATGTCTGTGAGTGGCCCTGGGGACAGCATGGCATGACATCGCTGTGGAGTGGCTAGCTGTGCTCTTGCTGACAGCACAGCTCTAGTTAAGTGCCCAGGATTCTAAAAGCCGAGGCCCATTTCCAGGACTGGATCTTCCCTATGGCCCTGCACGGGGCCCAGCTCAGAAAATGCTTCTTGGGAGTGAGCTCTGGGCTCTCCAAGAGAGGACCACCTGACCGTCCTCCTTAATGACACTGCCTGATAAGATGGAGATTCCTGGGCCCCTGTCCTGAACAGCTGATGAGGGCACCAGAAATCTGCGTTTCACGAGTCCCTGGATCCCTTCTGAAGTGCACTCAGGGTGGGTGCCACTGGGAGGTGGAGTTGGATAAGAGGGACAAGGTCATCTACCTGCCTGTGGCTGGCAGGCGTTGGGGCACACCCAGAAGGACCCACCCTAGGGGCCAGGGCTTTGCTGTGTCCCTGGGTGAGCTCTGGCCCCTCTCTGGGCTCACCCTTCCCCACCAGGCAGAGGGGAGGAACCTCTGTTTTGACCTCCCGGGGGGTGGTTCCCGCTGGTGGCCTGGTGTTCCAAGCCCTTCGTTTAAATCATGGGGGTGGGGTTGCTGTGGAGCCAGGCCACCTAGGTCAGTGTGCTAGGTCCATGGCCGACCGACTGTGTGGCCCTAGGCAAGTCACTTTGCTTCTCTGGCCCTCAGTGTCCTCATCTGAAAACAGTCACCCTCCTCCACATTGGGGTCATAGGGCAGGTCCAACAGAGTGCGATGCCAGGCCCCTCAGGAGCACTGTGATGTGGGTGTGACAGTCCCAAGACGGTTGGCGCTTCCGCAGGAGGCAGCTGTTGTGATGGTCTGGTGATGGGGACGGTGTGTGGCTGGCCTCCTCTGCCGAGGGGAGGCTCCGGGCTGCGGCCCTTTTGTTTCTAATGGATGCTTAAAAGGCCTGGGGCTGGTGGAGCAGAGCTGCCTGGGGACGCCGAGCTGTGGCTGGTGGCGTGGTGTGCTGCCAGCTTCCTGGCTCACGGCAGGCCTGGGGACAGGAACAGTTGCCCGCTCCCTCCCTTACCAAGACCTCCGGGCCTGGCAGATGGCAAGGCAGCCGCCAGTCACCTCGCAGGAGGGGGCCGGCCACAGATGCCATGTGGCTTCAGAGCAGGACAGGTCAGAGGGTGGCAGCAGCAGCCCCAGGGTCAGACAGAAGGGTCAGGCATTCCACCCCGAAGCCCAGGCCAGCCCCGGGGTCCTGTGTCCAGCGTGACTGGCCATCTCCCAGGTTGGAGATGGGATGTGAATGAGAAGCTTGGGCCACTGTGAAGACAGGGTTTGGTGGAGCAAGGAGGTGGCTTCCTGGTGACAATACAACATCCCCTTTTTCTTGTGGCCATGCCCCTCTTGGTGGAGGAGCACCTGGTGGGATAGTGAGGGGGCACTTTTTCTTTCAAGAGGGGTCTCGCTGGGTTGCCCAGGCTGGCCTCAGGCTCGTGGGCTGAAGCCATTCTCCTGCCTCAGCCTCCCGGGAGTGGGGAGGGGGCCGGTGTGCACTGTGCCTGCTGGCCTGGGTCTCTGAACTCTGTGGAGAGCATATTTCTTGGTGACTTTGGAAATCTCAAACCTTGGAGAACTTCTGGCCTGAGACTCTCAGCCAGTTGGCCCAGAGCAGAGAGCTTTGGGAGCTGGGGAGGGACAAGTGTGCCATACAGAGTCCAGCCCACCTGCCCTGGGAGGCCACTGTCCTCTCCTGCAGAATTTGGGTTGGGACAGACAGCCCTGGTGATTGAGGGTGCAAGTCCTGAGGCCACCCAAGTTTGAGTGCACCCCGACTCTTCTGCTGTGTGGCCTTGACAAGATCCCCATCCTCTGCCTCCTTTCTTGTCTACAAAATGATGATGGTGGCAGCAGCTGTCTCATAGGGTTGTCACGAGAATCAGGTGGTGCCATGTCAGGTGCTGGGACAGCCCTGGCAGGAGCGTCCTGTTCATGAAGCAGTGAGGCGGTGCTATGGGGACAGGCTCTGGCAGCACTGTTTGGAGTGGCACAGAGTTGCAGCAGCGTTGATCTTGTGCCCCGCACGGTGGCACACACCTGTAACCCCAGCTACTGGGAGGGAGGTGGTGAGGCAGTGGGATGGCAGATTCAAGGCCAGCTGAGCAACGTGGTGAGACCCCATCTCAAAATAAAATAGAAAGAGCATGTTGCTGGGTTGGGGTCAGCGTCAGTGTCCGGTACCCACCTCTGCGCAGCACGCCTCAGGGCACAGGGCAGCCTCCATGGATGCCCGGCTCTGCACCTTACCCCAGAGCGGTGGGGACAGAGGAAGAGTGTGCTCTTGTGTCCTGAGGCTCTCTACATGCTGGGACATGTAGGAGGGCACAGGACTGTCCCTTTGTAAAAGACAGTCACGCAGCACAGAGGACATCCGTTCACTTCTGACCCCACAGCGTGGGCTTCCCCTGGAGGTGGGGGTTGCTATCTGCTGAACACCTGCCGTGTGCCAGGCCTGGAGGCTTCCCGGGATTCCGTCTGGCTCCTGCTGGCCAGCCCAGGGGGTGCTTATGGACATGCCCCATTAACAGAGGGGAAGACTGAGGCCCAGAGAGACCAAGTGGCTGAATGGAGATACGCAAGAGCAAGGGCTGGGCTTGCACTTGGGTGTCTCTGGCACCAGGTGTGCAAGTAGCCACTGTCCCCCCACCAGAGGCAAGCTTGAGGGTGAGGACACATGCTAAGAAGCCATCATGCAGGGCACCCCGTGGGCTCCTCAGATGCCAGTGTAAGCCTGCTCATTTTCTGGAAGGTTCTTCAGGCTGTGCCTGCGTGCCATCAGCTTGCTGGCTAAGGCCATTATCAGGTTGCAAAAGCAGTTTCTCCAGAATAATCCGTCCGTCCGCCCTGGTACCCACAGGAGAACCCAGGCCCCAGATGTGGGGCAAGAGTGGGCCCAGCCCTGGAGCAAGGCCCTGTTCAGTACTGTGAGACCAGAGTTCCAGTCCCCCCCGGGGAGCTCACCGCCACACGGTGCTGGGGGGCGTGGGCAGGTGGTGGTGATGGTCCCTGCGCCGCAGGCACCACGTGGAAGAAGGGGGCCAGAGCTCCGCTGTGCCCCGCTGGGTCAGAGGCTCCATGGGCAGCAGAGTGGCCCTCACATCCGTCCCAGCAGCTGCCCATCTTGTCCCCCTCAGACCAGACCCGAGGGTGAGGGGGAGACCACTCTGGGCAAGCAGGGCGCACAGTAGGTGCTCAGTGAATCCTGGGGGACCCATCCTGTCTCTAGGAGAAGCGAACTGTAAAGCTGCTGTGGCTGTGTTGTGTGACGCCTGGGGAGGACCCCAGGCTCGGGGGCCGCCGGTGGCCTCGCTCCCTGGACAGTGGCATTTCTGTTATCCCTTTACAGCCTCTCAGTGAGCACGTGCTGAGAGGGGCTGTCTCTGCCTGGGGTCACCACCTCCCTGTGACACCACGGCTGTGACAAGGTGGCTGCTGCTTTCACTGTGGCGCGAGCATCTCCCTGGCAGCCCGCGGGCTCCTAAATCATGGTGATCCTAAATCGCAGCTGTGCAGTACCCTGTCCTGTCGCCATGCCCCCAGACGTACCCCTCTGGAGGGCCCCTAGGTGGACAGTGGAAAGCTGTGTGACCTCGGCAGGGCCCGCACTGCCTCTCACCTTCTGCTCTGCTGTCAGACGGGAGCACGAACATGGCATTCCAGGCCCTGGGAGGCTCAGCGAGGGCCTGGGACGTGGGCACCCGGGACGTGAGCACCGGGCACGTGGCAGGCGGCTTCCGGCCCTTGTTCTGGTGGGGCTGTGGCTGCTGTTGGGTGGTCACCATTACTTGAGCCCCATCCCCCCAGATGAAGTGTGGGGTTCTGCAAGCAGCCAGCAGACTGTGGGTCCCCAAGTCCTGCCCCTGGACCTGACTTCTACGCTCCGTGTCCCCTACCCTGAACAGCCCTGGTGAGGTGCTGGGGACACTCTCATTATCAGCCTCACTTGGCCCAGGAATGGGCCCTTAGCTCCATCATAGAGCCAGGCTCCAAGGGGGCAGGGGCCTGCCCAGGGTCACACAGAGGAGATAGGCAAGGGCTGGGCTTGCGCCTGGGTCTCTCTGGCTTCCTGGGGGAGGGAGGACGGGGACAGCAGGCCAGGGGCAGAGGCTGGAGTCTTGGGGATGAAGAGGAGTGGGGCTCTCCATCCACGGGCACAGGTACGGAGGCTCCAGGGGGGCTGCCGAGCTGACCTGAAGTCACTGGGCAGGAGTGGGTGGCCTGGTCCTGGTCCCCGTGCCTCCCCGTATGTCCTTCCATGCAGACAGGAGGGGGTGCTCCGTGGGCTGGACTGCAGGCTCCTCTCTGGGGACTGCTCCGTGAGCAGCAATAAAATATTTACCAGGAGCTCGGGCGGCTGGGCTTCCCTGCCCAGGACACAGCTGGGGGCGGCTGCCACCCTGGGCCTGTGGCCTCGCTGAGTTCTGCTGAGTCACAGGGTGCCCCGGGAGCCACCCGCCCCGCTCCTGGCCCCTTGGCCACGTGGAAGCCACATAATGTGTAAGCCATTGGCTTCCACAAGGCCAGGTGGCCTCAGACCTCACCAGGGGACAGTGCAGCCTTGGCCAGGGTGCAGGGAGGAGACGCGGGGGCCTGGCTGCACCCCTACAGCATCCCACCCCCTGAGTCCTCTGGACACCCCACGAGGTAAGTCCGTGTATGTCTCTGTCCAGTGGTGGGGACACTGAGGCTCCTGTGGGGTGCCAGGTGTCCAGGTCTCGGGGCTGTTAGTGGCCATGTGGAGATTTGAGGGGTGTCTGTCTGACCAAGGCCTGTCCCTTGGGAGCCCACCCGGTTCTAGCTTAGAGTCAGGACCAGCTGTTCGCCGCCCTGGTGTGACATTGCTGTGGCTCGAGGTTTGTGCTTTTGGTTTTTAGAGTAGCACCAACACCAGCAGATGGCTCCTTCCCACGCCGCGCTGGGGAGAGCAGCAGGGCGCCGGGCCTTCATCATTCATAACACACATTCTGGGTGCCCTGGCCACGGGCCAGCACTCTAGGGCCTGGGGACTGGTGAGGGAGCTTATGCCATGCAGAGTACGGGGAGCCCCCAGAACACGAGAGGAGTACGTTCAGCCACTGGGCCTGCATACTCTGTGTGACCTCAGGCAGGTTGCTGTGCCTCTCTGAGCTTACTCTCAGACTCATGGCTGGGGAATGAACTCTGCTTCTTGAGCTCTGTCCTGTCCTCACATCCGCTGATGCTTGGCAGGCACACATCGGCCTCGGAACTGGCTCTGGTTTCCAGAAAGGCAGCAGCCCTTCTTGATGGTCCCCCCGGAAATAACCAGGAGCCAGTGCCTGAGGGCCTGGAGACCATCTTGGCTCCAGTGGAAGTTTTTCCTAAGGTGCTCGGGGTTCTGGGGGGAAGCTCAGGTCCCTGGAGCCACCGGCACAGTGGCCATGGGCAGGAGAAAGAGCTGGCCACACACAGCGCCAGTGGAACCCTGTGGGTGGCCCGTCATTTCCAAGTCCCCACTGGGGCCAGGCCCACATCTAGGCCCTGGTGCCCTGAGCATGCAGGCCTTCCAGCCCCGGCCGCCCCGGCCGCCCCAGCCGGCCTCTCTCCTGGTGCCGCTCCATCGCTGCGACAACATGCCAGGGCCAATCGGCCTAAAGGAGGAGAGACCTGCCTGGCTCTGGCTTCAGAGGGGGCAGTCCCTGGCCGGCCCCGCGGCTGTGGCGCCAAGGTGAGGCAGAGGATCTTGACGGCAGGAGGCCGCTCACCTAGTGGTAACCAAGCAGCAAAGAGAGAGGGGAAGTGGCCAGGGACACACATGTCGGTGCCCAGCTGCTCCTGGACTGAGGAGACGCCTCTCCTCTTCCTCCTGTCCCGTCTGCAGATGGCGGGGACAGTCCCCTCCCAGCTCGGTGTGAGGCTCCACGCACCTGGAGCTGCACAGGCCTCTGCGAACCAGGTCCTAGGGACCCTGGAGGCTTGCTAAGCCAGGTGAGCGGAGCAGCCTTCCAGAGTCCAGCAGATGTCAGTGCAGCCCAGCTCTGGGAGGGCGGGACACTTAGTCGGCTGCTTTCCCCACGCGGGAGCCAGGCCAGCTGGAGAAGACCAGCCACTGAGCCCAGAGGACACTGCTGTGTGGAGCCCTTTTGGGCTGAGTGGCCGGGACAGCGAGGCCCCTGAGGGACCAAGTGGGAGCAGACCAGGCCAGCTGCCCTCCTCAGCGGCCCTTGGGTCCAGAGCATGGAGGTGGGGGCCTGGGGGAGCCCCCTGTGCAGGGGCCGCCAAGGCCAGGGTGAGGACCAGCAAGGGGACAGAGCTAGGAGACGGTACAGAGGGACAGCACAGCCTGGCCCTTGGATTGACCTGCTCCCCCCGGCCGAGGTGTCCTCTGCCCCCCGGGGTCACAGAGCGGCGTGGCCAGGACAGTGAGGCATCCTCTGCTGTCCCTGGAGGTAGGACAGGAGCCAGCCCTCCGTGAAGACGAAGTCAAGGTCAGGGACCTTTCCCTGGTCTGCTGGCCCCGAGACCAAGAGGTCCCTCCCTGGAGGATGTGGGGAGGGGAAGGGCTCTGTCCCCAGCTCAGACGTCCCCTCCTGGCATGGGAGGTGCTGAGGGCGCCCTGTCGGCAGAGGGCAGGTGAATGTGAGGGGAAGAAGGAGGACCCGGCCGCCAGGTCCACGACGGCCCCCGTCCTTCCCCATGGGCCCCACCGGCCTCCATGTGCCCATGGACGAGGACCCTCTGCCCTCCTCACTGAGCTGCTGTGAAGGCCCGGGAAGGGCCGCTGTCGTGATGAGGTGGGGTCTGAATCCAGCGCCTAGCCCAGGGCGGGCAGGTGTCGGGCACAGGAGGACAGGCAGAGGGCCGGTGCCCGCTGCACGTTGTGCTGCCCGCTGCCCACTGCCCGCCCCTGGGTGAGGGGCTGCTGACGCCCCACCAGGAATCCCGAGAGCATGAGCTCGGTGTGGCTGGGAGCAAGCGGCCGTGAGCCCGACTGACAGCGGAGCCAGCCAGGGAGGGACAGCTCCTCTCTGCAGAGTCCCGGGCCTCTCGGAGCCTCCCCAGCCGTGTGCCCACCGTGGGTGGCCGGCAGTGTTGCTTCCAAATTCTGCTGTGTGCACGTATACAGAAGGCTTCAGTGGATCAGATCCCCCAAGCAGGGTGTCGCAGGATGAGCAGGAGTTGACCAGTCAATTAGGCTTAGGGAAGGGTCATTCCAGGCAGGGGAAGGGCAAGTGTGTGGACGTGGACTGGGCCCGGCCTCCAGGGACAGTGCCTTTCACCGGAAGTCTTCCTCTGCTCCATTCATTCTGGTGACCTTAGGGGGCTCCTGGTTCCCCTTCCTCTCCCCTTAGACACCCTGGGAGCTGACGGCTTGGGCTTCCTGCAAGGGGCTGGGTGCTCCCACTCCCATGGCCACCGCTGGCCCCATCTCTGCAGCGAAGCCCGGGAGAGCCTCTTCCTGTCACCTGCCCCCTGAGTCTGGGGAGACCCCTGTGGGCTGGAACAGAGGCCGGGAGCAGAAGTGACTGCTCGGCCCCACCCCACCTGCACCTGCGCCTGAGCCAGGCCTCGCGGACACAAAACAGTCATTGCCAGAACTGGCACTGAGAAGCCCCTCGGCAGCCCAGGCCAGGTGGCTGAGCAAAGCCAACCCCATGCCCAGCCCCCCAGGGGAGGGCAGGTGCTGTGTCCACTCGCCAGCTCCTGCTGCAGGTGACCTGTGGGTCACCTCAGGCACCTGTGGCCTCAGGGGCTCCTGCCGGGGGGTGGGCCCAGCCAGCCTCAGGTCCTGCCCCTGCGGGCAGTCCCCCCACCCCTGCCTTCCAGGGCCGTGTTCTCCCAGCCTCAGTCCCTCCATCTGGGAGATGGGCGCCTTGCTCAAGGACCGCTGGGAGGGGAGTGGGCCTCGGTTCTGGATGTGGGCGCTGGCCACCTGCCGTTGAGCTCATTCCCAAGTGAAGGGGACTTGTCTGCCCTTGGTCAGAGCCGTAGCTCAGGACCGGGCTGGGTCCTCTGCAGGCCCCTGTCATCTGCTCCGACCACAGTGGCTGGCGGGATCCTCACAGCCACGCTCAGCAGTGGGGCCAAGGGTCAAGCTGATGGGGTGCAGGAGCCCGGGTTGGAGGCAGGCTGGGCAGGGCTGGCTTCTCATCTGGGACCCCAGAACCTCAGGCCACGTCCCCAAGAGAGGGTCCCGATGGCCCTGCCTCTCACTTCTGCCCTCTACGCAGCCCGCAGAGGCGTGTCATCACCCCGGGGGGGCGGTGCTCTCTGGCAGCAGCAGCGCCAGTTAGAAGACAGCGGGGTGGGCATTCCTCCAGGATCAGTCCTTCCGCGGGCCTGGCTGGCCGCCCCTGTGCTGCCCCGTGCCTTCCCTCACCTGAGTGCCCAGCGCCCTCGGCTCCAACCCAGGCCAGCTCTCAGGTGCGGGGTCCACTCCAGCCATGGGCCTCCCCTGAGCTGGGCAGGTCGGGGGTTCACAGCTGCAGATGGGGTACGGCTGGTGAGGGTGTCTGGAGGCCGGAGGGTCACCTCCCTCCTTCGCCTGTGTGACGTGACGCTCTGAGTCTCAGCCTCCTCCTCCCTCTCCAGTCCCCTCCGTGTCCTCACCTTGCTACCCTCTGTCCCTGGGAAGGGGCTCCCCGCGACAGCCCTGGGCCCGGGCTGGGCTTGGCGGGCGCTCGTGGAGGAGAAGCGCTGGGATTACTGAGGCTGGGGGCGGAGGCGGCCGAGACAGTGCTTGGCCTGGGCTTGGTCACAGCCAGGCTTGGGTTCTGGCACCTGTCACTTACCCCCCTGCATCAGGACCAGGTCACCTTCTCCTCTGAGTCTTGGTTTCCTTGTCAGAAAAACGCGGGTGGAATCTGGGGCCTCACAGGGTGCCCCCAGAGCACGGGCAGGAGAGAGGTTGTGCCGGCGCCAGCCCTGCTGGGCCTCGGGAGCGTCCCGTCTCCTGTGCCTGGACAGGCCGGCCCTGGGCGGCCCCACATGTCCCACCCCTGTGCACAGGTCTCCACGTCTTGAAATGGACAGCAAGTGGTCGTCGTGACCAGACAATCCCCAGCGGCCTCTGGGCCTGGCTTTCTGAAGGGGAGGTGGAAGGCACCAGAAGTGTAGCAGGGACAAGTGTGTCCTGACTCGGGGACACTACCTATGCTGCTGGGCTGTTTACGCAAACTGCAGGACACCCGGGGAGAGACAGGGACGTGGGCCAGGGACTCAGGCCAAGGCCGTGGGAGGTGCCCTCCACCCCGCTCCTCCTTGGCTTGGCACAGGGTGGTAGCTTCCCGGGGCTGGCAGGCCCCATGCCAGGGCCCCGTCCCCGAGCACCAGTCTTTCTCCTGGAGGGGCACCATGATAAGGCCACGTCCCGAAGCCCCTGACAGGCGCCGACTTCCATCCTGTCTGGTTGGGTTTGGATTCCCAGCTGCAGTCTTGGGGACTTGGCCCGGTACTTGGGCCACCGGGGTCTCCACGCCTCGAGGGGCTGTTTCCAGCAGTGCTGTCTGGGGGAATCCTGGTCCCTGGCAGGCACCCCTTCCAGGCTTCCATTTTTATGTGTGTGTTGGCGCTGGGGGTCAAACCCTGCCTCGGGTGCGCCTGGCTCACCCGCGCTCCGCCCAGCCCAGGGGCTTTTGGTCATTGCTCTGCTCGGCAGCCTAGGGTAAGCGCCAGGGGCCACCCTGTGTCAGTTGGGTTAGGCTCTGCAGACCCTGGAGGCATTGTGACCTGTGGCCACAGTTTCCGGGCACAGTCCCCACTTCTTTCTGGGTCGGCAGTGGGTTCCTCTCAGGCTGCACTGACGGAGGCCCGTGATCTGCGCAGAGCTGGGCGAGCCAGTGCCCCCTGCCCCGCGCTGTCCCGTGAGGCCCGCTCTTTCACTACACGCAGCAGGTTCTCAGTTGGCAAGGTTTTCCTGCAGCTTAGCTATTACAGAGTGCAGCCAGCGGGCACCGAGTTAACAACATGCACCCTGCCCCAGCACGGGAGAGGAAGGGCAGGCTCTCGGTGGACTGCGGCTGGAACAGCTCCTTGGAGGGGAGCCCTGCTCTGCTCGTCTGAAATGGGCAGAAGCAGCAGGGTCTACCCGGCGGGGCTGCTGCAAGGGCGCAGGAAGGGCTCATTTACCCAGGCACCGAGATGGAGCCTCCACCCCTGTGTCTGCGCGGTCCTGCCCAACGCAGGCTCACGGCACACTTGGTATTGTGGTGTTAGATCACATACGCTGTAGGCATCCTGGGATGTATTAGCCTCGGCGATAATATTAGCCTGCATCATGACGTTGGTATAGCCTTTTTTTGTGTATGTGCGGGGTGGACACCAGGGATTGAACTCAGGGGCACTCAGCCACTGAGCCACGTCCCCAGCCCTATTTTGAATCTTATTTAGAGACAGGGTCTTACTGAGTTGCTTAGTGCCTCACTGTTGCTGAGGCTGGCTTTGAACTCAAGATCCTCCAGTCTCAGCCTCCTGAGCCGCTAGGATTACAGGTGTGCGCCATTGTGACCAGCGACATTGGTTTAGTCTTAACAGGGATATTGCTGTGACCCACATTGTTGCAAGCTGGTGGTCATTTCCTATTTGGCACTCCCAGGAGGTAGGAGCTTTCAGGCTAGCCGATTCTCTTGATTTCCACCCCCAGGACTGGGGATTGGACCCAGGTTGCTCTACCACTGAGCTTCATCCCCAGTCCTTCTAGTCTTTATTTCCAGACAGGGTCTTGCTAAGTCATCCAGGCTGGCCAGGAGCTCGTGATCCTCCTGCCTGAGCTTCCTGAGCATCTGGGATCACAGGTGGGGGCCACCGGCTGGCTCTGCTGATCTTCCCAAGACCAACACTGTGTAAGAGGCTGTATAAGAACGGCCCTCCTGTGGCGTCTCCCCATGTCCGTCCCGAGCCTGGCCTGTGGGTCATCTCTGCAGTGGCGGGAACCCAGCACCCTCCTCACCGACAGCCTGTGACTCATCCCACACCTGCAGATCTTCCACCCCTTATCAGGAACCCTGATGTGCTCTGAAATTCCTGCTGGACCTTTGAGTAATAATGCAGGGCCTGTCCCTTGGTGCACCCTTCAGGCATCTGGCAGCATGTGACAGTCATTCCCAGGGAAGTTCCAGCACAGAGAAGTGGGGTAAACAAAGACTCTCAGAGCTGGCTCCAGGTCTGGGTGTGTCTTGGGACTGAGCTCAGACCCCTGGATTTGTCACCCTGGGGTCATGGTGACCAAGACAGCAACCCTGCTGGGGAAGGTGGGGACATAAAGTTTTCCTGGAGTTTTGCTCCAGGAGGGGACAGGAGAAGGTGGCTCTGTTCCAGTGGGTGAGGGGTGAGGCTAAGGGTGGGGGCAGGGAAGCAGGCGGGGAGAGAAGTGTGCAGGTGGCAGGAGGAGCCCAGCTGGCCAGGGTGGAAGGGAGGCTGGAGGCAGCTGGGGCACAGGAAGGGCCTTGCAGGGGCAGGTGGGTGGGTGGGGAGCTGTGGCCTGTGCACCTCCCTCCTCTGCACACAAGCCGCATGGCACCCAGTCTGAGGGGGTAGGCAAGCACAGTCCCAAGGCCCTACCACCAGTGGAGGGAGGGAGGAGGCAGGCAGAGGGGGGGGCTGCTTCCCCATTGGAGGCCCAGGGCAAGTTGACACCTGGGCATGGGGGACCAGAGTCCACCCTGGAAGGGTGGGTAGGCTAGTTTGTGACACCGGAGTTAAAAGACAGAATTTCAACACGTCTGAGGACCTTAATTGGTTTTTCTTTGGGATCTAGAATCTGGCAGCACTGCATTCCATCATATGGAGTCCCTGCTGGGCCGCGCTGGGCACAGAAGGTGGCGGTGCCCACCGAGGGCCCAGGGAAGCAGGAGCAGGGACAGAAAGAGGGTTGACTGTTCTTGCGGAGCCTGGGGCAGGGGGACTTCCTCGTCCTGTGGCTGGAATGGCTCGTTGGGGGTTGGCTCTTGCCTCTGTCTCTGCTGAGCTCAGGTGAACAGCTCTCAGTTGGGAGCCTTGGTGGCCTGGAACTTCAGCTCCAGTGAGTCCGTTTGGCTCTCTCTTGTGCCTGGTGCAGGAGCTCCGTCCAGAGGCCTCTTGAGTGTCTTCTGAGGAGGGAGCACCCACCCCTGAACACAGGCACACCTGGCGGGCACCTGGGCAGGGTTTCCTGGACCCCCGTTCTGTAGACGGGGAGACTGCAGCACATTACAGAGAAGTCGTCAGCCCACGCAGGTGGTTCCCGAGTGGTGAAGTCCCACACGCTCTCACTGCCCTCTATCACGGTTGCCCTGAAGGGCTGATCGCCCGCTGGAGGAAGAGCAGGCAAGGGTGTGGGCAGGGCAGGGCCTGGGCAAAGCCTGGCGGGAAGCAGGCAGAGAGTGAGGGAGCAGCGGGGCCTGGAGGTCAGAGGCAGAGGACAGAATGGGAGGCTGTGCCCAGGCTGCGGAGGGGCTGGGACACCATCTTGGAAACAGAGCCAACGCTCAGGCAGAGGGCCTGGCCCAGAGCCCACGAGTAGACAGGGCAGGGCCACTCTGGATCCACGCGAAGGTGGACGCCAGCAGGAACCAGGGAGGCTGGGTTGGGAGGGTCCTGAGCCCAGGGCCTGCAGGATGGAGGGGGCAGGAGGCTGCAGATACCCAGGGAAAGCGCAGCAGAGTCCAAGCCCGGCCATCTCTGCCCAGATCTCAGGCAGGCAAGGCCTGGGCCACCGTCAGGACTTGGGTGGACACCTGACCATCTGGGAGGCTGGAACTGGGACTCTGGAGCCAGTCCCGACTCTGCCTCTCCCCAGCTGTGACTCTGCAAGCGACCTCAGGATTGAGACCCTCAGCGTCTGCCTCAGTGGCTTGGGGCTGGGCAGAGGTGGGACCTCAGTGAGGGGCACACTGGGGTCGCTCCTCCCACCCCATGGGGGCTGGGCCCAGCCAGCCCCACCCCCACCTGCCAGCCCCTCCGGGGAACCCGCTGCAGCTCCTGCTCACTCCACACACCTGCTGGGGACTCCCAGCCCCTCCCCCACCCTGTGACATGGCCCGCTGTCTTCGCCAGGGGCCTGGCATGCTAAATGCCATCTTGGGGAGCTTCCATATGGGGATCGGCAGGGCCCAATGACCCAAGAGCAGCCCCAGGACAACCTTGAGCTTAATTTACGAGAGTGCGCCAGACCTCGCGGGGCTGCTGTTCTTGAGTTCCTGGTGGAACGGCAATGCCTGTCGCGGGCTGTGTGGAATGTGATGAAACAATCATCAAGAGAAAGACTTGGGGCCCGATCCCACACCAACCAGGCGCACGGGTGGTCGGCTCCTCGTCTGGGGGCAGCGCCAGCCTGGGCTCTGGCTTCCTAAGCAGTGTCCTTTCCAAGGATTCTTCTGTGAAAGGCTGCGGCAGGGAAGGTGCCCTGGGGACCTGGGGCAGGAAGGCAGGCCCGCGCCCCGCCAGCCCTGCGCCTGCCCAGTGCAGCTTCACCCCACGTGTCTGCCCAGTGGGCGTGGGAACGGGCCTGGCTGGGCGCAGGGACACATGTGATCCCAGGGACTCCAGAGGCCAGGCAGGAGGATGGCAAGTTCGAGGCCAGCCTGGGTGAGTTAGTGAGACCCTGTCTCAAAACACCAATAGAGAGGGCTGGGGCTGGGCTCAGTGTTGAGTTCCCTGTCCACCCCCAGCACTGCAGACCAGGAATGGGGCCGCTGCTGCTGGGGGAGTCCAGGCCAGGAGGGGGCCCTGTGTCGTGCGAGCTGGCCGGTGTTCAGAGCTAAGCTGGCAGGGTGAGCGCCCGCTGCCCGCTACCTGGAGCTGTGCTTCCCTGCCGCAGAATGCAGGGGTGGGGACGCCAGGGGTCTCCAGTGTGTGCGTGTTGGGTGGCTGCAGGTTTCCTGGGGCCACAGCCAGGCCAGGGCGCGCAGCCCCTGTTGGAGGAAAGCAATAAGCCTGCCTCCTAGGACTCGGACAGGAGCTCGCCTTCTCACACGGCGGAGGTGGGAGTCAGAAGGCGAGGTGCTGGCAGAGCCAGGGCCCTTCCTCCCCTCCTCCGCCCCAGGCTGCACTCCTTGGTGTCCTGTGGCTGGTCACTGTGACTCTCACATGTCCACCCCCATCATCACGAGGCCTGACCTCTGGTCTCTGCATCTCCGTGCCTTTCTTGTAAGGACATCGGTCACTGTGTTAGGACCTGCCTCACTCCAGCATGACCTCATCTTAGCCTGAGGACGTCTGCAGAGACCCTACATCCCAATAAAGTCACATGCTCAAGCACCAGTGGGTAGTAGGACTTCAACAGTTCAACCCACTGCAGGGCAGAGGTCTGAGCCCCAGGGTTCAGCCGCCAGGTGGGCCATCTTGTCTGGATTCGGCCCGGGGTGCCAGGCCAGCTGGCAGCGTGTTCTCCGCACAGCAGGCTGCAGGGTCAGACCCTGCGTGGGGCTGGTCTGGATCTCCCCTCAGCTTTCTGCTGGCATGGCCTCTGTCCCTGATGCTGATCAGAGAAAACAGTTCTCGTAATGCTGGGCCGCATTGGCTGGGTCCCTGGCACAACTAGCTGGGCGGGAGGTGGCTGAGTGCTGGGTTTACGAGGCAGGGTGCTGCAGGTAGTGGCGGGGCAGGAGCAGACCTGGTCTGTGGGATTCCTGCTCCAGCTGACAGGAGCCTGCGTACCTGGGCCATCTGTTGATGGACCTGCATCTGGTTTATAAAACACTCTCCCTGGAGGATCTTTGGAAACAGGGTGCTCAAGCCAGTGCAGTGGCACACACCTCTCATCTCAGTGGCTCAGGAGGCTACCGCAGGAGGATGGCAAATTCAAGGCCAGCCTCAGCAACTTAGTGAGAACCTGCCTCAAAATAAAACATGAAAAGGCTGGGGATGTGGCTCAGTGGTTAAGCACCCCTCAGTTCAATCCCTGGTACCAAAAATTTTTTAAAAAGATGAAAACTGGATGTTCTCAGCCTTATTTACAGATGGGAAACGAGACTTGAAGAGCCTGGAGGGTCTGCCTTTATGAGGTCAGGTTGTCCCACTCACCCCACCCAGAACTTGGAGCAGAAACGAGGGAGGGGGAGTGGGAGGGGCGAGCTCAGGCCTGCTGGGCTTGGGGGGCCGTGGGGTCCTGGGGCTCAGCTGGGAGAGGGAAGACCTGAGGAAAGGCCATCTGTGGCCAAGCCTCTGGGCTGCCCAGGGGTTGAGGAGGCTGTGGACAAGGTACCAATGGCAGAGAGAAGATAGGGCTGTGTGCTCAGCTAAGGCTACAGACACCCCGTCTTTCTTGTTCCCCCTCTACCCCAACACCTAGAACAGGACCTGCACGCAGTACATGCTCAGTAAAAGTTGTACCAGGCTGGGGTGCAGCTCAGGGGTGGAGCACTTGCTAGCATGCAGGTGCTAGTGAGATGCCATTGTCACCAACAGCAGTTGGCAGCTCTGCCACTTTCTGCTGCCAGCCCACAGCTCAAGCAAGTGGCTCACCTCCAGTGTGTGTGAGAAAGCTGATGCTGGCTTGGGGCCACCAGAGAGGACATCCCCTGTGGCGTAGCCTTAGGGCAGAGCCCACCCAGCACTGGTGCCGGCACCACCCCCCACCCTAGGCTTGGCACAGAGCCCATGAGACCCCCATTTGTCACTTCTGCTGGGCCTGATGGATGCCCATCTGCCCTGCACACTGGCCTAGAGACACACGCTGAGAGTAGGTGCCCAGAGCAGGACGCACGGGGACACCAGCCTAGAGTCACTGATGCTGGGGTCCCTGTGGTGCTGTGGGTTCACCCAGCATCAGCAGCCTGGCTCAGGGTCCCTTCCCAGTGTTCAGCCATAGCAGTAGCAGTCCCCAAGCCTGGGAGCCCCCTCGATGTTTGGGAATTGCCCTCACAGGGCAGTGCTGTCACCGTCCCCATTCATCCCAGGGAGCTGGCACAGGCCCAGGGGCAGAGCCAGGCCCTCTTCATGGCTCCCTGTGCCCTGCCTCCATCCCCAAGGGCAGAGACTGCAGCAGCAGGTGCAGGAGGGACTTGGGAAACAGCTTTGGGGAAGCACCAGTCTTTGCCACCGGGGGGCAGAAGTGCCTCTTGGGAGCAGGCAGCACCTAGGAGGAGGGCAGGGTGCCCATTGAGGTAGGTGACAATGACAGAGCTGGGGCTGCCTCTTCCCACTCGGTACAGGGCCCAGCTCAGCTCGGCCACTTACTGACTGTGACCCCCAGCTTCTGTCAGTGCCTGGGGCCTGTCACCTGGAGCAGCAGCCCTGGGAGCACTCGGGAGGCCTGGTCTGAGTGCCACCCTGCCCTGTTCAGGACTCCCTCCTAAACTGGCCCCTCAGGATAGGCGTCTGCCCCCTCTGATCACATGGAGAAGGGGCTGGTGACATGGAGATTGTGAACTTGTCCAGGGGTCTGCATTTGAGAACTGGCACTGACTGCCTGTGGTCCCTTCCTGTCCCCGGATGCCAGACTATCCATCTGTAAAGTGAAGGGCTGGGCCAGGCTCAGGGTCACAGACCCCCAGGTACTGCCAGAGTCTTCAGGTGCCCCTCAGCAGTTGCTGGCACTCTGGGTGCCGCCCCAAGACTGAGTTCAGTCCCAGCAGGGCCGGGAAGGGACGTCCTGGACCAGCCATGGGGACTTTCTGATGCCAAGTCCTGCAGCAGGGAGACTGTCCCAGGTCCCAGGCCTGTGCCAACAGTTAAGGCCACCCTGAGCCAGTTCCTCACCTCTGTCTGAGGCCCTAGAGGTCACCTGACTTGGTGACAGGGCTACGTGGTTTCCTCCTCCACCACCCACCTGTGGCTTGCTCTCCTGTCAGGACACGTCCTGGACTCTTCGGGTTCCCCTTGGCCACTGGGGTCCTACGCCCTACTGGGCAGGCGGGGGTAGGATAAAGTTTGGGTCCAGGGGGAGGAGAGGATGTGGCTCTGGATCAGAGTGGCTCTGGTGGCTTTGGGTGTATGTGAATGTGTCCCCTGCCTCCCATGCCCTTCAGAGAGGCATTTTCCTTCCCTGAAGTCTCAGAAACTCTTAGATGGGTCCTGCCCAGGTCCTGCAATACCATTGCTCAACCCCGCAACCCCTCTATCAGGCTTAAAGGGCCCCACAAGGGCATGGAGGACCCAGTGGGCAGGGGAAGCATGGCCTAAGCCTTCCCAGGGATGGTACAGAGGTGTCCTCTGATGGTCTCAGGGAGCCACTGCAGGCCATGCAATGGTGGGCAGCTGCTCTGCAGGCCCCACGGGGCACAATCGGGCCTGAACTGGAGTCCAGTTCCACAGTGGGCCCCTGCCCTGGGGTTAGTGATGGCCTCCACCACAGAGTTCCAGGCCCAGGGAGCTAAGCCTGTGGCCATGCCAAATGCAGGGTGGCACGTCACCTCTGTACCTGCTCTGCATCCTGACTCCCGGCTGTGTGTGGAGTTACAGCAACCCTCTGCCACCAGCCGGAGATTGTAGTAATGGGGATGGAACCCAGGGCCTTCCCCGTGCTGGACAAGTGGGCGAAAGAGCCACGTCCCAGCCCCTGTACAAGGTTGTTTTGAGATAGGATCTCACTCAGCCTTGGGCTGGCCTTGAACTTTGAACCCTCCTGCCTCAGCTTCCTTTGTGGCTGGGATGACCGGCATGTGACACTCCCTTCATGAGAGATGCCTTCGCGATTGCTCAGCCTTTCCCACCTTCTGGATTACTTACTGCTTGATCCTCCTGCACCGAAGCCCCTCCCTCCAGAGCCCCAGAGCTCTGTCTTCCTGCTCCTCCTCCCCCTCACTCCTCCTCCTCCCTCCTCTCCTCCTCCTGCTCCTTGCTCCTCCCCCCTCCTCCCCTCTTCTCCCCTCCCCCTCCTCCCTCCCCTTTTCTCCCTCCCCTCTTCTCCCCTCCCCCTCCTCCCTCCCCTTTTCTCCCTCCCCTCTTCTCCCCTCCCCCTCCTCCCTCCCCTTTTCTCCCTCCCCTCTTCTCCCCTCCCGCTCCCTCCTCCTTCTCCCTGGGATTCTCATCCAGAGCATTCCCATCTCCCCCAGCCCAGCTCCTCCCATCCCAAGGTGCTGAGCACACAAAGCAGCCCTCCCCTGCCCCAGCAAGGCAACCATCATCCAAAGGTTTGGCGGCTCTGCTGCATTAGCACCAGTGGCAGAGATGTGACAGTCTCATACCTGGGTGTGGGGGCTTCGGTTCAGCCTTTTCACTGTACTGTCTAATTTAACCTGTTCCTCCTGTGAGATAAGTGTGTATCCTGCAGCCACTCAACCAAGTATCTGTTGAGCATTGACTGGGGGCGGGCGTGGACCAGGGATGCAGGGATGAACCAGTCATAGTCCCTGCCCTCCTGGCTCATGGCCAAGGTCAGAAAAAGTCATCGAATGACAGGAGGGCCAACCTGAGCCTCACTGAGGACGAAGTCAGTCAGAGAGGACGCTCTGGGGCCTGGGGAGCAGGCAGGTCCTGAAGGTCCCTACAGGGTTGAAGGCTGGTTTCTTATGCAGCACCGTGACACGGGCAGCACCGGAGGTACTGAGGGCTGCTCTGGCCACCACTGAGAGAGCAGCCTGTGGGGCAGAGAGTGGTCAGGAGGGGTCTGTGGTCCAGGCTAGAGATGCCAGGAGCTGGGGAAGGGAGGAGGGGTCAGTGGACAGGGCAAGAGGGTTTTGCCTAGTGCCATCAGGTTCAGGGGAGAGTCACAACTGTGTCCACCCCCTCCACATGGAAACAGGCTCAAGAGAAGCAGCTTGTCTAAGTCTACACAGCAGGTCCTGGGCACCTGCGAGGCCAGCGTGGTGGATATGGCCCTGTTAGGGACCCAGGGAAGCTGCTGGTCTTCAGGTGGCTAAATTCTCACAGTTGTGCTCTTTCCAAATACGGACCAGTAATTACTGTGGCACTTTTATACACTGTTGTAAACACAGTGCGGTGGGAACCTCCTTCTGCTGAGACACCTGGCCAGGGATGGAGAACACCCATATGGCGACCTGAACACCTGAGGGTGTGGCTAGAAGGTGACCAGGCAGGCTCCCCCCTCTTCCCCAGCCGAGGTTCCCCAGGGACAGCCTCTGAGCATGCACACACCTGCTGAGGAGGAGCCCACCTTCCGTGCCTTGCCCTTCCAGCCCTGGATGGCTGGTCACCCTCTCACTTTCATTCCAGCACAGAGACCAGAAGTGCCTCCTCTGTTGACCTCAGTCCCGTCCTCCCTGGTCCTGGCCCAGGCGTGCTGAGTGCCCAAGCCCAGGGTCCTCGACTGTGGGCAGGGGGATCCTGGCCCTTCCTGGCAGCTCAAGTTGCTCATGAGGGCCTCAGTCTCAGGGTGACAGGCCCCTGTGGGAGGTTTGTGGGAGCCAGGAGTGGTCCCTCATGGCTCTGCCTCCCTAGGACAGGGGGATGTAGGCGCCCAGGAATGCTGGCTGGGTTGAACTGAGCAGCAGCTCCTTCCAAGGTTCCCTTCCATTTGGGGTCAGGCTCCTCCAGCAAGGGGTGGTGCCTGTCAGCTCCTGTGGGAACCCCGGGAGATGGGGCAGGGAAGGCCCCGCCAGGCGGTGGGTGACCTGCCTGGCCTCGTGGTGACTGCTCAGCATTGGGCATGTTCCACTGTGAGCCTCAGTCTCTGCTGGGGAACGGGGTTGCGAAATGGAGCTTCCAAGAGTGCTCTGAGCAGCACACCAGCAGCATCCAGGCTGCGGCTTCCCTGGCAGGAATCACTGCCCCAGGCACAGATTAGGACACCCCACTTGTTTCCACCATCCTGGGGGAACAGGTCGCCACAGCGTGGCAGGTCCCTGCTCTGGGATGACAATCCCTCTTCCTTCAAACCCCAGTCCAGCAACTCCTCCGGGCAGCCAGCCAGAAGCTGCGGGTCTGTGTCCTACGGGCCACGTTGGGGGCTCCTGGCCGGAGGCTCCTCTGGGGCTGAAAGCCTCGATCCAAAATTGTGGGAGAACTGCAGAGGAACCTGTGCCAAGCAAAGGGGTCTCGGGGTCTCTGGGCACAGCCTCCTCGAGCACGCCAGAGGAGGAAGGCGTGAAGGCTAGAGGCTTGATTGTGAGATCGCAGGCCGCAGTCGCTGTGGTTGGTGGGGCTGTGCGTCCTGCGTGCGCTGGCTTCCTGTGGGCACGTGTGGCCCTCAGAAGAGGGGAGGGGGCTGAGTGTGACCCCCGCGACCACGCAACGAGGGACGCACCGGCCGCCAGGGGCGGGGCGTCGAGCCCGCGCCCAGCTGGTCCACGCCCCTGCCCGCCCCTCGCGGAGGCCCCGCCCCCGCCCCGGGCTCCGCCCCCGGCCTGCGTTTGCGCGGGGCCAGTGCCGGAGGCGCCCCGGACCGTGCGCGCTGCAGCCGCTGGGAGCAATGATTAACCCGGCGGGGCGGCCGGCAGGCGGCCCGGGGCGGAGGCGCGGGGCCGGGGCGGGACCCCGCCGGGCCGTTCGGCTTCCTGCTCCCGCCCAAGTTTCCTTGTAGAGGGCGCAGCGCCGGGCCGCGGCGTGGCGTGGCGCAGGGCACGCGTGGCCGCTGAGCGGGCCACCGGGGTCACCATGAGGACTCTCCGCAGGTTGAAGTTCATGAGTTCGCCCAGCCTCAGTGACCTGGGCAAGAGAGAGACGGCGGCCGCCGCCGCGGACGAGCGGGGCACACAGCAGCGCCGGGCCTGCGCCAACGCCACCTGGAACAGGTAAGGCCGCGCCCTCCCGGGTCCCGGCGCCTGGGAGGGGGCCTCGGAGCCTGGCCGCGGGCGAGGGCCGCCCCGAGCGAGGAGCGCGCCCGGGCACCGCACTCTGCTGTTCGCGGAGAACTTGCTCCGCCCGCCGGAGTTGCGCGGGCCGGAGGGAAGTTTAGTGCAACGTGTTCCCGGAGCGGAGACCGAGGCCCGCGAAGTCCGGGGGTTGGTCGGAGCGCCCGGGCCGGCGCGGAATCCGCGCGCGGCCCCCTGCCCGGGGCGCTTCCACGTACGCGCCCGGTGGGCGTGACGGCAGGAAGTGTTCTCCGCGTGTGCAGGGGAGCCCGGGAGCCTCGGGGCTCCGGGTGGGGAGCCGCCGCACTTCCTGTGTCTGCGTGTAAAGTCCGGCGAGGGTGGGCGGTGACTCCCCAGTGGACCCTGCGCTCCCAGCTGTCAGCAGGGGTGCGGCAGCTGCCTGGCAGTCCTGGCCCGACCCTCCCCCCCAGGCCCGACCCCAGCCCAGCGCGGGCCTGGGAAGCCCCTCCCGCCACTGTATGTGCGGGGCGTGCTGGGTTTGCGAAGCCCATCTGTTGGCGTCCGACTTTCAGGAATAGGAATTTCCACCAAAAGGAGACCAAGGGCTGAGGGGGCGAGGCAGGCCGTTGGGGTTCTGTGGATGCCGGCTCCACCTCTGCACCTGGCAGTGCTCCGGATGCCATTTGCCATGCTCCTCCACCCAAACTGTGGGTTCAGCCACCGGAGCCTGGCTGCCACTTGGACACATGTCTAGTCTGTTAATACCACCCTTCATGGGCACCTTGGTGGGCACAGAACTGCCAGCTGGGACCCTGTCTGAGCACTGGGCAGGACCTGGTCACTGTGTGCCTGACTACTAAGTCGCAAGCTGCTTGAGGACTGGGACATGGCTGCCCTGCTTTCTCTCTGGTGGGAATGCACAGCCCTCCCCGTGCACAGTTTGAGCAGAGGAGGAGGAGGATTCCTGCTGGGGAGACTCACTGGCCCTGTGACTCCTGGGGCCTCAAGGTTCCTGTCCTCCTCCGCAGTATTGATGATGGAGAGATCTTGTTTCTTGCCTGGGTTTAGGGGAAGGAGCCAGACAGACTTAATTCACAGCCCTGCTGTGCGGACTTGAGCAAGTCATCTAACGTCTCTGCTCCTCTGATTTCTTTATCTATAAAATGGGCGAATAATGGTGGCCTCTGTCAGAGCTATTGTCAGAACTGAACATGGAAATGCACTGATGTCCCCAGCATGGTGCTTGGCTCGTGGAAGGTTCTCCTGACCGGGAACCCAAGGCCGGCCCCAGTGGTGCACGCCTGTAGTCCCTGAGGCAGGAGGGTCACAGGTTCAAGCCTGGGTGACTTCGCAAGATCTTGTCTCAAAAAATAAAAGGACTGGGAATGTAGCTCAGTGCTAGAGTGCCTCCAGATGTAGTCCCCAGTGCCAAAAAAGATAATAAAAGAACTTATCCTTAGACCCCCTCGAGGCAGCATCCAGGGTTCTCCTTGGGAGTCGGACACTTCCTGAACCTTCCATAACAGACAGCAGGTTTGTGAGCCCCCTCCCACCCAGGCTGGGTCTCCTCCTGGGGTTTCCAAGTGGGAGCCCTGGCTGGGTCCCTGCTCAGGAGACTTAGGAACCCCCTCCCTAACCCTGTGTGACCCTGGAGGCTCTGAGTCTCAGGTGACTTCTGGGACCCCAGGGAGGTCACCTGAGTCCTGCCACTGGTGTGTCACTGGGTGGCCCTGTCCTGTGGCTCCTGCCTGCCCATGTCTCCCAGCCTGGGGCCCCGTCAGCTCCCACCTGTCCTGCATGCACAGCAGGCCCTACCGCGGCCTGTGCTTCTGCTGTGTGCCAGGCCCCTTGAGCAGCCTGCTTCTCCCTGCCCCTCGCCTGGCTCTCAGCCCGCACCACGTGGGACATGCAGGGCCCAAGCCCTGCTCCCCTCCATGGGCAGGTGTGCGCTGGGCTCAGGGTCAGAGTGCCTTCCCCATCTAAAGTGGATACAGTGGGGTCTAGGGGTCCCCTCCTGGTCCCTGAGCGTCATCTGCTGCCCTCTCTCTTGGCATGCTCCCTTGTGCAAGGTCAGGACAGCTTGGACTCCTCATTTCCAATGCACCCCCTCTTGTCTTGTGACTGCCATCATTTTCCTGGGGCTGCTGGAATAAATGACCACAAACCTGGGGCTTTAAACAAGCAAAGGAACCCTGTCGCCGTTGCAGAGGCAGAAGTCCACCAAGGTGTGCTGGCTGTGCCCCCTGGTGGCTCCAGGGCGGTGTCCTTCGCCTCTGCAGGCTCCAGGCTCCTGCACAGCCCTCCAGCCTCTCCTCAGGGCCTCCTCCTCCAGACCCCAGACCCCAGACCTGGGCTGGCTTCCTCTCAGGCTCCTCACCACCACATCTGCCAGGACCCTGCCAGGACTCACCTCCCGGTCACGGCTGAGGTCCTGGGTCCTGTGGGGGGGGCATGGCCCACCCGCTGCAGCCACCACAGGCGCCACCCCTCAGCTCCCACACCTCCCTCTCCTCTGGCACGAAGATGGAGCCCACGCCCTCACCCTCGCCAGTCCTTCCCTCACCCCTCGTTCCCTGCTAGCCTCTGCTGGCCTGGCCCAGGCTTACCAGAGAGCCGCCTGTGGGAGCCTGAGGAGCAGTCAGGACATGAGCAGGGAGAGGCCAGCTCTGGAAGGTGACGGCGCCGGGGGCCTGATCCTGCATTGCAGCCCGTGCCCCTGGGGCCTGCGAGTGGGCACTGAGGGGGTCCAGGCCAGCTGCTGAGCTAGAACCCACCGAAGGCACCTCCTGCTGCTGCTGCGCTGCTTCAGTGGGCAGATATGGCCCCTTCCCGGCCTGTACCAGGCCTGGGCTGAGCCGCGCACCCTTGGGACACTTCTGGGGTGTGGGTGCCAGGTGAGGACAGGAGTCTGCAAGGGTTCTGAAGGTGTCCCTGCTGCTCCCACCTGGCGTCCTTCATCTCCCTGAAGGGCCCTGACCCTGCGTCACCCTGGCAGCCCTGCTCACTGCACGTGCCTGTTGCTCACTTGGGGCCCCTAGTCCTGTGAAGGTCGTGCCCTTGAACTGAAGGGCCACCTATGTTTTCAGATCCTTCCCGGTGGAGCAGGAGGTGCTGGGGGTGACCACCGGGTATATCCTGAGGGGAAGGGCGTGCAGGCCTCTGGAGCTGGGGCCTGAGGTTGGCCTGGTGGGGTGCCAGGGCAGCCCTGGGACCCTCTGGCCAGGCCTGCAGGCACACCCACAGGTGTGCCCTCGGCTTACCCAGGCCTGAGTCTCCCGGCGGGGACGCACTCCCAGCCCCTGCTTCTCCCCTGCCTCCAGGGCACCAGAGACACTCCCGGAAGATGCCCAAGATCCACAGAGGCTCCAGGTTCTAGGGGGACACGCCAGGTATTCAGGCCTTCTCAGGCAGGGCCTAGACAGTGTCCCCACCTCTGTCTGGGAACCCCCGTGGGGCTGACCACATGGGAGACCTCCCCGAGCCCACCTGCAGGCACACCCACCATGGAGCGCCTCCTCGCCAGCCCTGGCCTGCCCAGAGGCTGGGGCCTTGGAGCGCAGTGTCCACCCTGCTCTATGCGGAGGCCTGGGCAGGGATGTGCCCAGGCTAGAGCAGGCGGGGCTTTGCTTCTCACCACCCCACCAGGGCACCTCCTAGGGTGGCCAGCTGTTCACAGCTCATATACAGGGAAGCAAGCCCAGGGGGAAAGGGACTGGGACAGGTCTCCAGTCTGACAGAGCCATCCTCCAGGGACACGCAGGTTCCCAGCTGGGGCCAGGTGAGGTGGGTGTTGGCGGGAAGAGCCGTGTTCCATAGCTAGCAGCTGACTCTGGGGTGGGGGCACAGGCAGGGGTCTCCAGGACCTTGTCTTGTCCCCTGGTCCTGGACAGGCACTGACTGGCCCCATCCTCCAGCATCACAAACACCCATTTCACATCCAGCAGCCACACCCCAGCCTGTGCTGGGGACATGGGCATGGGTGACATCCCCTGTCCCCACAGCCCTCAAGGTGGGGCTCGATGCCCCCATTCTGCAGATGAACAGACAAGGCTCACAGAGGTGCAGGGCCCACCTTGTCCACACAGTGGTCAGGCTGGGGCTGGTGTCCAGCCAGGTCCGACCCACGCCTCCCCCAGCAGCCCTGGAGAGGCTTTGCTTTCTCTGGCGGTAGAGGTTGAGCCGCGTGCTCAGCTGCTGAGGCTTCGACCTCAGCCTCCCTGGCCTCGGGATGAGGGTGTGTGCCCCCCAGGAGGGTCCTGGGGGCAGGCATGTGGGCCAAGGCTTCCAGGCTGGCTGAGGCTGGCAGAGCTGCCCTGGGCCCCCTGAAGGTGTCCACGCCTGGTTCTCAGCACTGTGGACGTGGGGTTCTCGGGGCAGAAGGGACTTCGCAGCTGTCACTCAGCCAAGGGTCTTGAGATGGGAGGTGGCCCTGGACTGGCAGGGGAGGCGCTGCGTGACCACAGGGTCAGAGTCAGAGAAGGGGTGACAGAAGCCGAGAGGCCTTGAGGACAAGGACAGAGCCAGGAGCCAAGGAACAGGGGGCTCTGGAAGTGGAAAAGGCAAAGAGGGTCCTCTTGGAGCCCCAGCCTGAGGTCCCCACCCCACCTGAGGCTGAGCCAGCCAGGCTGAGGCGAGTCGGCCGCCTCTGAACCACGAGGACAGATCTGGAGCATTTTAGAAAATTTGTGGCACTCAACCCACCTACTGTCTATTGGCACCAAGGATCAAGCCCAAGGGTGCTCACCACTGAGCCACACCCCCAGGGGTGCTCCACCACTGAGCCACACCCCCAAGGGTGCTGGACCACTGAGCCACACCCCCAGGGGTGCTCCACCACTGAGCCACACCTCCAGGGGTGCTGGACCACTGAGCCACACCCCCAAGGGTGCTCCACCACTGAGCCACACCCCCAAGGGTGCTGGACCACCGAGCCACACCCCCAAGGGTGCTGGACCACCGAGCCACACCCCCAGGGGTGCTCCACCACTGAGCCACACCTCCAGGGGTGCTGGACCACTGAGCCACACCCCCAGGGGTGCTCCACCACTGAGCCACACCCCCAAGAGTGCTGGACCACTGAGCCACACCCCCAAGGGTGCTCACCACTGAACCACACCCCCAGGGGTGCTCCACCACTGAGCCACACCCCCAGGGGTGCTCCACCACTGAGCCACACCCCCAGGGGTGCTCCACCACTGAGCCACACCCCCAGGGGTGCTGGACCACTGAGACACACCCCCAGGGGTGCTGGACCACTGAGCCACACCCCCAGCCCTTTTATTTTTTATTTTGATATGGGGTCCCACCAAGTTGCTGAGGGTCTTGCTCTTGCCTCAGCCTCCCAAGTCCCTGGGATCACAGGTAGGTGTCATTGTGCCCGGCACTTGTGGCCCTTTGTTACAGCACCCATGGGACACCCACATACCCAGCTTTTCTCCCTCCCCAGCCACAGCCAATCAGAACCCAGCCTCCGTGGGTGGGGGACTGGGGCGAGACCAGAGGCAGAGGTGGCCCAGGGTGGGCAGGCCATCAGGGGGAGCACATGGGCACACCTCTGTCCCCAGTCTGTCCGTGGCAGGTGGGCCGGAGCCCAGGTGTGAATGGGCTCAGGTGCCTGCCACCTGGACCCGTGAGCCTCCTGGGAAGGGCCCTGGACCCCTTGCAGGCTTCCAGAGGACCCAGGGGGCCCACTCCTGCCCACTCGTGTGCCACGTGTTCCTGGCTGGCGGGGCGGGGTGCCTCTGGGTACTAGGGTACTCACCGAGCATGTGGACGGCCCTGTGCTCTGCCCCCAGCACCAGAAAATCCTGGTGACTCGTGGGTCCTAGGAGGAGCCAGGCCAGACTGCTGCTGGGGGGAGGGGCCCGCCCGCTGGGGGCCAGGTTGGTCTCTGGGGGGTACAGTGAGGAGGGGGCCCTACCAGACACTCCGTCTTCTCTCCAGGCCCTCTGGGGCCTGGGAAGATGGGACCCTGCCTCCTGGGGGCAGCCAAGATCCCCAGCGTGGGCCCCCTGGGACCCCACCTCCCTCTTCAGCAGGAGCCTCTCCCCCCGCCCACGGGCCCTCCATCCAGCCCTAGGGGGTTACACTCAATCCTGGCTTCTCACCTGTGCCTACCCGCATGCAGTCAAGACGTGGGGGCCCCAGCCCTGGGACTGGGCCACCCTCCTTGCAAATGGGAAGCTGCCCTGCAGGGGGACATGGGGCCAGGAGGGACCTTCTCCCTGCTGGGTGAGGGGCTCCCCCTCTGGCCCACCAGGAGTCCCTGGGGTCCTTGGGTTTCCACCAGAACATCTGCAGATGCCTGGGCTGGCTCTGCCCAGCTCTGGTCTAGGAGGCCCTGGCTGGACAGCTGGGGTTTCACTTCTATTTTGGGGGGATGACGAGTCACACGAGGACCTCCGGCACTCCCCACCCTTCCTCTCCCTCCGAGTGGCACAGAAGGTTGTTTTATTCACCCAACTGGGACGGTGGGAGAACGTGGAGCTGGAGAGGGAGGGGGTCTAACCTGCGCACCCCAAGGGTCCGCGTGAGGCATGGGGAGGCGCAGCCTGCGGGGTGGGGACCCTGGGCCAGGGTCCCATCTCAGTTCTGGCTTTGCTGGGTATCAATGGTGGCCTCTGTTTTCTTCTATGACCTGGAGCCTAGCGGTCCCCGCCGCCTGCTGGTGGTTAGTAGGAGGAGGCAGAAGACCACCCATCCATGGCCCAGGCAGGTGTGGACACGCTCTCCTCCCTGTGGCATACGCCTAGGACCACTCCCCGTGAGCAGGCACTGCACACCCCACCCACCAAGTAGAGGGGATGCCAGGCACAGGACTTAGGTGGCCTGGCTGTGCAGGGGGCTGCAGGAAGTTCGGGGTCCACTGTGGGGTCGGGGTGAGGGGACAGGGACAGCAGAGCCTCGGGGGCATGGCCCGCAGCCCTGGAGGCCTGTGGCAGGGGTTTAAGGGCTTTGGACACTCACCCTTCCTGGGTCCCCCTCAGGTGGGGGTGCTAAGAGCCAGGCAGCCACCTTCTTCCCCAGGAAGACCACTGACCGGCTAGCTGCCCACACAGGGCCAGAGAGGAGGCCCTGGCCCTGAGGGCAGGGAGGTGACCCTCCAGGGACAGGGAGCAGCTGGGGCGGGCCCTTAGGCAGGAGGGAGGACCTTGTCCAGTTACCTCTGGGCTGGGGACCAGAGCAGGCCGGGTCCTCCAGAGGTGTCTTGGGGAGGGGGAAGGACAGGCCGTCGGGTGGGTCCCTGAAGACAGTGGGGCAGCACAGGCCACCTGTGCCCAGCTGGCCCTGGGTCCTCCCACACTGGTGTCTTCAGGCCCCTTCTCCCCTGGCCTGGCCTTGGCCTGGCTTGAGTCCCAGCAATGGGACCGCCATGCACAGCAGAGGGGCCGTGCCCCAGGCCCCAAGGACAACCTCGGGCCACAGCCCTCCCTGAGCTGCCATTCAGGGCCCAGGGACCGGCCAGCAATGCTGCCACCTGCCACAGCCTTGAGCTCCTCCCCTCCCGCGGCAGGCGGAGAGCTTCCTGCCCTGGGGATTCCATGGTGGCAGCTGCCCTCTGGGACCCGCCTGGCCCCGCCCTGGGTGGGCTGGGGGCAGACACACAAAGGGGACGTCAGCCTAGGTGGTCGGCAACAAGGCCAGGGGCACGTGTCCAGCTGGCCTCTGGCCTGGCACCAGTTGTGGAGCCCCTTGGCATTCCGGGGACGTGAGGTCTGGGGACGGAAACCCTACCCAGACCTGGCTCCATGCAGGGACCCTGGCTAGGTGGAGCGTGTGACGCGGGTCACCAGGTTGCTAGCTCTGCGTCGTCTGGCATGGGACTCAGCCTCTCTGGCCTCGGTTTCCTCATCTGCAGAGTGGGCAGCCAGTCGCAGGAAAGGGTTAATGAAAGGACACCAGGAGCCCCCCTGCTTCCTGCTGTGGTGGCAGGTGTGGCCAGCTGTCCCTCCAGGCCGAGGAGTGTCAGTGTGGCAGCTGCTCTGGTGCCGAGCTTCAGTGACAGCCAGCCCCCGCTAGAAAGCCCTAGAAAGCCGTGGGCCCCCAGCCCTGGACTGCTCCCCACTGGGGACTCAGTGGTGGCAGGACTAGCGGGGTGCTGGCGGGACACTGGCCTGTGAGTGGTGTTGGGCAGAGCAGGAGAGCTTCCTGGAGGTGGTGGACAACTAGACCCAGAGACATGGCCCAACCTGGGGGCCCTGTGCTTTGTGGGGGGGGGGCCTGGGGCGCAGGAATGTCACACACGGGGCCTTGGCCAGGGAGCAGCTGGCCAAGACAGGGTGGCCGGAGGAGGATGCAGGCAGGCTTCCCGAGGGACTGGACTCGGCAGGGGAGTCGAGCACGTTCCCGGCTCTGAGCCAGAGAGGCAGGGTCAGGAGCAGGGCCTCCTTCCTGAGGGTCAGGTGCTGGAGGGAAGGCGGGATCCCGGGGAACCCGGCGCACACCGGCTGGTGTGGGCAGGCGAGGCGGCCGGCTCTGTGCAGAGCCCGTGGCCAGGTGCAGCGAGCACGGGCACCAGAGCTGGGGCCCACGGGCTCCCCTGGGGGTCTGCATCCGACCAGTGGGCCGGGCCCAAGCCACCACCTCAGCGAGAGCCGAGTGGTCACCAGAGTCCCCTCCGGCTTCAGAGGGGACACCCATGGACCCTGCTTTAACAAGCTGGGGCTGAAGCCCTCGGGGCTCTGCTGACCACTCTGGCTGGGGCCACCTGGAAGCTGGTCCTGGTGGGCTGGGGAGCCAGGGTCACGTGGGGTAGGGGGTGGGTGGAGGTGGAGACGGACCCAAGGCAACAGGCCCTGAGCAGGCCGGTCAGTGGGATGTGGACACTGGGGGCAGGAGAGGCCAGCAGCGTGTCCCCCACCCATTTCCAGCCCAACGGGGAGGCTGGGAAGGAGGTGGGGCTGGCCGAGGCTTGGCCGTGGCGGGTGCAGGGTGCCCAAGCGGCCTGCAGAGGTGACCAGGAGGCCCCTGACACAGGCCTTCGCTCCACGGAGGCCAGGGCTGAAATCTGGGTGTGCACAGGGCCCTGAGGGGCCAGCCAGCCCTGCCCGTCCCTGCCCTCCCCCTGCTTTCGAGGAGCTGAGCAGGAAAGGGGGGGACAGGGGGCCTCTGGGTGGTGACCCTCCTCTCTCCCCGGCCACAGCATCCACAACGGGGTGATCGCCGTCTTCCAGCGCAGGGGGCTGCCCGACCAGGAGCTCTTCAGCCTCAACGAAGGTGTCCGGTGAGTGTCCACCACCTCCTGGGGCCTGGCGGGTGGGGACAGCGAGCTCCTGCTGCACTGGGCATTGGTGAGAGGGCAAGGCCTGAGTGGGCAGCGGCCACGGCCAGGACCTGGACCCCTGTGACCACAGCCAGCCTCTGGGCTGGGGGCCCGCGCCTCCACCCCTCCCGGGACGTCCTTCCGGGGAAGCGGGTGGAACGTGGACAGTGGCATGAGATGACGCCCTTCCCTGCCAGTGTGGAGCGTCACATCACGGAGGGCCTTTATTCTGTCAGAGCGGAAGAACCCACCTGCCTAACGACCAGAGGAAAGGCAACGCAGCCCAGCACTCCTCTCATTTCCTGTGAGGAGCAGGGAACGAGGGTGGGAGCACCCTCAGGGCACCACTGTCAGCAGGCAGCTACCGGTGGAAGCCTTTGGCAGAGGAAGCCAGAGCTCAGAGGGGTCGAGCTACTTGCCCAGGGTCACACAGCCCTGACCCATGCTGCCCTGTCCCCATGTGAAAAGCACATATGGAAAAGAGACAGGGAAGCTTTCCCTTGTCACCCGAGGTGAGAGGGCAGGGTAAGGACCGGTGAGCAGGTGCCTGTGACAAGGGTCGGCTGAGCCTAGGGAGGGAAGACGGCATCACGTGGAGAACAGAAACTCCGGTCTCCCTGGCCCCGGTGGGGTTCTGCTCCTGTGGCTCCCCGGGCCCCGGCTCCCCGCTTTCCTTACCTGCGTCTGCTCAGGGAACGGGTGTGTAACAGGCTCGAGAGTCTCCTGGGGCTGAAGCAACGGGCAGGGAGACCTTGGAATGCCAAGCAGAGCTGGCAGAGCCCCGCCCCGCCACCTCCCCACGGCCCCGGCCATGGCGGTCACCCGGCCACCGCCTGCCCCGACACGGGAGAGACCTGGCGGGACTTTGAGCTCCTGCAGGCACTGCAGTTGGGGCAGTTGGTCTTAGCCAGGTGGAGATGGAGCGTCAGGAGCCCTTCAGTAACGGTGACAGGTCTTTTGCGGGAGTTTCGCCGGGCACCACCCTGCGCCCAGAGTGCCCGCCTGTCCTCTCGCCCACTTGGCACTGCAGCCCTGGGCCTTACTGTCTCATCTGGCAGATGGGGAGACTGAGGCATGGGGCCGTTGAGTGACTGGCTCACAGCCACAGAGCCAGTGAGCTGGGACTCGGGGCCTGGGTCCTTCAGAACTGTCTCCCTGGACCAGCTCCCCCTGACCATGTGCCCACCTTGGATCAAGTGGGTCTGGTTGGGGGTGGAATCCACAGTGGCTGATCAGCTTTGGTCCTGTGTGTCTGGCTGGGGCTGTGGAGGGGAGCTGCTCCCTGAGGGGCGTCCCTCGAGGGGGCCCAGCTTGGGCAGGGCAGGCTGGGCAGGCACCTTGCTCACCCCTGCTGCCCCCATGTGTGTGCACGCGGGTGTGCCGGTGCCACTTCTGAACAGTCGACGTTCCAGGTGCACCTCAGGTGACCCCATCATCCTGCCCATGTGGCGAGTGCCCACACACCTGGACTGGGAGACCACCCAGCGGGAGGCCTGTGGTGGACATGGGAACCCAGCAGTTCCCACAGGGCCCCGCAGCTCCAGTCCTGGACACAGACTGGGAGAGACGAGGCCACGGGTCCCACCAGATCCTGTGCACAGACGTGGGCAGCAGCATCATGGCAGCCAGGGTCAGGGACAGCTGTGTCCATCTCCCGGTGAATGGACAGCAAGCCTGACACGCTCTAGCTCGCACGAGCCTTCAAAGCACTGGGCCGAGGGAGGCTGCCCCGCACGTGCAGCCCAGGAGCCCCGCGGGCCCAGCGGCTCCAGAGAGGCTGGGGCAGGGTGGGCAGTGAGCATGGGGGGCGGAGCTCTTCTGGTGATGGACGTTCTCTGGGAGGGCGTGGTGGCATGCACGTGGACGCTAGAGCGACTTTAAAGGGTGCACTTAACAGTTGGTGAGTCAGCCCACTCTGCCGAGTCCAGGGATGCCCGCGGTGTGCAGTGGAGCGGTGACCTTGGGTGGTCCCCTGACGCTGACCACGCCGAGCCCTTCTTGGGTGCTGTTGTGGGAGAGCCTGGTCACACCCTCCCGCTGTGACTTGGGGTCTCTGTACACGTGGCCTAGACCCTGCTGCACGGCTCTCTCCGCCTCCCTGTCCTTCCACTGTCCTGATGGGGTCTTTTGAAGCCCAAAGGACCTTTTGGTCTTGAGGAAGTCCTGGCCGCGTCTCCCCGTCCCCCTCGGCCGCCTTCCTTAGAGGTGCAGAAGTGGACAGCTGGATGAGGTCTGAGGACAGCTCTTGCTGGCTGTAGTCGTGCCCCGTGGGCACCCGGCCTGTCCTGCCGCAGTGGGTCGAGCTCCACTGGCCCCGTCCCCGTGCTCGATGGCCCTCCTGCCCAGTGCTGCGGTCCTCGAGCCTATCTTGTCCTTGCAGGATGCCCCCAGGGCCTCTGTCCCAGGCAGCCCCCCTCTGCGTCCTGGAGGCTGTGCTGTCTGCTGTGGGCTGCGATCAGTGTGTGGCGGGCACTCGGCCGCCTTGTTCTCCGAGATGCCCTCCTTCCTCCTGGCTCCAGCCGGGCACCAGTCCAAGGTGCTGTGGCCTGGCACTGCCCTCTGCGGGCTCCTGGCTCTGCCCAGAGGGCGGCCCCTCCTCTGGGGCTTGAGGTTCGCTGCAGCCCACCCTGTGCCCATCCCCCACAGGCGGGCTTCCTCCGGGTGGTGCCCCTTCCCTGCCACCCAGCGTGGCCCTCAGGTGTGGTGACCTTGAGACAGATGGCCTGGACATGGGGATGGGGTCACAGCTTGGTCCTTGGAGAGCCAGCTGGTTCTCTGAGGGACAGGGAGAGGGAGGAGGACTGCTGGGCAAGAGCTGGCCGGGAAGGGTCACTCGGGCACTGTTGCCGCCATGTGGACTTGGCCCCTCAGTTCTGCCCCCGCTGATTTCACAGTTGTGCGGGGGACGCTGGCCTTGAGCCTGCTAAGAGAAGCCTGGCCAGGGTGAGGCCGGGCCCAGGGCCGCCACCAGCTGGTCCGTGGCTTCCTGTCCCCGAGTCGGGTGCCCTTCCACCTGTCGGGCTGTGAGCCGAGGCCCGTGACTGGCCCAGCTCAGCTGTGGGGACAGCACTGTCCCTCCGACAACCCATGCTGGTGCTGTCTGAACCCCAGGCCTGTGACAACCCAGTGGCCAGGATGTGGAAGCCACTTCATCTCAGGGGCTGGTGTGCTGGTTCCGGCCCGGACACGGAGCTCTCTGGGCTCCGCTGAGGTCTCAGGGCCCAGGGCTGGTGGAGGGAGCCGGGCTCCAGCTCACAGCTGCCCGGGATGGGGAGCTGCCCCAGGGCCTTTCAGGGCCTGAGGACCAGCCTTCTTTACAGGTCATGGCCACCTGCCCCACCCAACCTGAAATGCCACAGCAGATCAGAGGCAGGGACAGTTGGCTTTGCCACCCACCCAAGGGCCCGGGCCACAGCAGGAAGAGTGGCCTCCTGCAGAAGCAAGCCTCTGGGGCTTTTCCTTCCATGTGTTGCTTTTGAAAAATGCAGCGGTTCCTCTTTCTGCTGAGCAGGGCAGCCCCTAAAAGTGTCTGTGTGTAGACACTGCAGAGTGGCCTTGGTAAGCCATGTCGAAGTCTACGACTGTCCTGTGGTCTTAAATACTTTTGTCAAATATTAGGAGCTCGTACTGTTAGTTCTAAATGTATCGAGGAACAAGAAAAATCCCAGCAACTAGGAAGGCCGAGGCAGGAGGATCCCAAGTTCAAGGGCAGCCTCAGCAATTTAGGCCCTGCCTTAAAAAATAAAAAGGGCTGGAGATACAGCTCGGTGGCAGAGCACCCCTGGGTTCAATCCCCAGCACCCCAAGTAAAAGTGGGTATTTGTTTAGGACAATGTGATGTAGCATTAGGAACCTTGAGCGTTTTATTTCTGGTTATAAAAACAGGACCACAGGCTTTACCAAGCTGGGGGTGGTGATGTGCCTCTGGAGGCTGAGACAGGAGGATTGAGGTTTGACGCCGTCTGGGCAACTCAGCAAGACCCTGTCTCAAAGTTTTTTAAATAATTTAAATGAAAAATGTTCTCAGTGTAGTTCAAGCAGCCGTCCCCCCCCCACCAGCACCGTCCCCTTCACCGACAGGCCATCCCTACTGCCGGTGACTCAGCACACGGGTTTTGACCTGACCGCGGTGCGAAAGCCACAGGCCACCCTGCCCTTCACGGTGAACGTGGGGTCAGCACGTGCGCAGCGCGAGCTGCTCCACGCTTGGTTGGAAGCGGGCTTTGTGCAGGTTTTGCTCGGCTGTGGCTGAGGGGAGTTCCCAGCACGCCTGGGTGGGCCAGGATGCGGGTGGTGGGTGAGGTGTGCTTCCACCGCGCCCTCAACTGGCAGTGAGTCTGGGGAGTTTCACCCCCCCCCTCCGTGAGGCGGGAACCTCGTGCCTGCTGCACCTTCTTGGCTGACCCCTCTTTCTCTTGCCCGTTTTGTAAACACCACCTGGGTTCACCACAGGCAGCCGAGTGGACAGCAGAGCTGCACGCTTCACTGTCTGGGCTCCAGCTGGAGGCTGGAGGTTCGGGGACCAATCAGTGACTCTGAAAGAAGTGACATTGCTGGTCACTGATCATGTGGTGCATCCGTCATCTGTGTGATCGGTGCCTGGGAACTGGCGGAGCCGCTGTGCTTTATGTAGTTGCTCAGCTAACGCCAAGGGAACGGAAACTTGGACTGAGCTGTTGGGACTGGCGGCAGCTGAGCCCTGGTTACTGGAACTCATGTCAGCACCGTGCAGAATGGGGCCTAGGATTCAGAACTGGCTTGTTTTGTTTGTTTATTTTTGGTGCTGGAGATGGAGCCCAGGCTGCTCTCCCACTGAGCCCCCGCCCTGTTTACATTGAGACAGGGTTCTAGGTTAGGGTTAGGCTGCCTGGAACTTGTGGTCCTCTTGCCTCGGCCTCCGGCGTCGCTGGGATTCCTGGTGGGTGCTGCTGTGCCCAGCTCAGGATTGGTCTAAAAGTTTCTCTAAAGCAGCTTTTTAAATTGCGGTTTCTGGTCAGTTTGGCTCAGAACGTAAAAGACTGTTGGTGAGGAGGAGCTGGTGCCCGGGTTCTCAGCCTGTGATGGGTGCAGTGGCGTCATTCAGACCTGGAGGCGCCCGGTGGGAGCGGTTGTCAGCATCAAGTGAAAGACGAGTGTCAGATCCTAATGCTGCCGTGTGCAGTGTGGCCTTGGACCAGACGCTTGACCTCTCTGAGCTTCTGCCTCTCCTGCAAAAAAGGGGACCCCGGTCAGCACCAGCCGTGGGTCCCTGAAGACTGAGCGAGCTGCTCTGGAGTAAAGGAGAGGACGCTCGGGAGATGCAGGCTGTCAGCTCCGGGGCCCGGGCAGTGCGGAGGGCCCCGAGCCAGGTGGTGGGGGCCCAGCCCTGCCGCGTGTCTGCTTGCGGCAGCGAGGGAGATGGGTCCTCGCTCTCCTGGGGGGACCCTGCAGCGCTCCTCTGTGAGGCTGCTCGGGCGGCGTGCTTGACGCACAGGGGTCCCGTGAGCCTGAAACGCGTAGCAGGCCCAGGCCTGACGAGGTGACGGCCCACGCGTCCACCCTCACGCTGTGAGCTGCAGGTCGGTCTCCTGCTACCCGGGTGGCTTCAGCCCCGGTCCCCGCTCTGGTCCCCCGGGTGGTCTCCTGCTCACCCTCATCTGCCCTCCCGCCCACAGGCAGCTGCTGAAGACGGAGCTCGGGCCCTTCTTCACGGAGTACCTGCAGGTGGGTGGCACTTGCTGGCCAGGGAGGACGGGGTCACCTGCTGTTGCTGGGTGTGGCTCCGGCTGTGCCGCAGCCTGCGAGGGGAGTGCGCGGACTTGCTTCGCGTGGCTCGGTGTCCCCGTCTAGCCAGTGTGGGGTGTTGTGGTGCTTCAGAAAGACGCAGGTGAGTCTCAGTGACGTCCCTGGCACCAAGAGGACTTGGTGCTGGTGATTGTCCACCCCCACCCAGCGACCAGTGCAGGACCCCAGATGTGGTATTTGGGACACCTGTGCAGCCGCAGGCCTGAGCCCTCAGGAGCCAGGGGCTCGAGAGGTGGCTGCACTGACCCGAGATCACGCAGCCAGGAGGGCCAAGGGCATCGCAGGTGCTCTGAGCTCAGCCAGGTGGTGTGGGTGCCCAGGGCCCCTCCAGGCCCCACACAGGCCCGGCAAGGCACCAGCCCAGGACGGGGACAGGCAGCGGTCCAGCTCACGGGGTCTTAGGGCTTTTTAAAGTTATCACGTGGCAGCCTCACGGGGTTTGTCCTGGGCCACCCCTCGCTGTTCACGGAGACGAGCACAGATCCAGGGGTGCTGGCGTGTGGGCAGAGTCCTGCTGATGTCACCACGAGGTAGAGCCATCTCCCGGCCTCAGGAGCAGTGGCCCAGCCCCCCATCCCTGCACTCCCCAGCCCCCCGTCCCTGCACCTGCCTCTTCTGCACAGGTCACATCCGTGCAGGGGGCCGTGGGCGCTCTCTGGCCGCTTCCCGTCCACATCCTGGTTTTGAAGTCCTGGCTGTCCCCATGAGCCATGCTCCACCTCCTTCTGGGGACACCACTCCTCGTAGGGACGCAAGCAGCATCACGGGTGGGCTGGGCCGTCCCCCCCTCAGCTCTGGGAAGGTGCATAGAGACCTTGCTCTTGGCCGAGCTGCCTGCCTTGTGCCTGGGCCCCCGTGTGTGGCCAGGAGCCAGGTGTCAGGAAGGGGTGCGCAGGGGCCTGCCCAGCCCAGCCCAGCCCTGGAGGCTCCAGGTCAGCCCGCGTCTTGGAGGGTATCCCTGCCGCCACCTCCTGCCTCGTGACAGCCTGAGGTGCAGGCTCTGCATGGTGGGTGTTGGGCCCGGGGCAGTTGCTGCCCCTGAGGCCCAGCTGCTTGTTGGTGGCCTGTGAGGTCTCGTGGGCCTGGTCACTCCAGGGCACACCGCAACAGTGACGACCCTCTGCTTGCTTCCAGAACCAGCTGCTGACTCAGGGCATGGTGATCCTCCGGGACAAGATCCGCTTCTACGAGGGTGAGTGGTGGCCCCACAGCAGGGACCTACCTACCTGCGGCTTGCCTGCTGGGACCATGGGACAGTGGCCCGGCCCTTGTGCACGCCAGGGTCAGGGCCTGCTGGGCTCTCCTTGGTCCCCAGGGCTCTGGGCCAGGGGAGTCGCGCTCTGGTCAGAGGGCTTGGAGGACAGAGTGGCCCCAGGCATCGGACCTCAGGGAGAGCATCCCTCAGCTAGGAGGACCTGGCCACCAGGGAAGGCCCTGCCTCTCCTCGCTGCCCTCGGGGACTAGCTGCCGGGTAGAGCCTGTCCTGGGTCCTGGGAGGAACTGCACGGGACTTAGCGGCTGGAGGGGAGCTGGCTCAGACAGAAGCTGAAGGGACAGAGACAGGGCCAGGAGCCACGGACTGAGCATTGCGAGGGTGGTCAGATGAGCTTTCTCAAAGCCCATTCCCACCTTGTGGAGACTTCAGGTCCTTGTTCCCAAATGGGGACAGTTCAATGGTGATAGGCTGTCTGTGGCCACACTGCAAAGAGGGGTGGTGACAGTCCCAGTGGCCTCTCTTTCTGGCCTGGCAGGAGGCTGTGGCCTTGACCTCTGGCATCCAAGGGCCTCAGGCAGTAGCCCAGGTGCCAGCGCCCTTCGGCAGGTGTGGCATGGGGCAGGGCAGCGGCGGGAAGAGCCCCCCTGTAGAGTCCTGCTCGCCCGGGTGCTGGCTCAGGCTCCGGGGCTTGTGGAGCACCTGCGACACCAGTCTCTGCTCTGCCAGCTGCGCCCCACACACCTGCCAGCCCAGCAGACTCGCAGCTCAGCCCTGGCCACTGGGGGTCGGGCGGCTTCCTGAGCAGGCAGCGTCTGTGGGCTGAGCTGGGAGCACGGGGCAAGCCCAGCCGGGGCAGCCAGGGCCCCTCAGAGAAGGGAGGCTCCATGTGGCCTGGCGGAGCTCGGTCCCCACCTCCTGTGTCCTCCAGGCCTCCCAGCGGGCACTTGGTGGCTGACGGAATTGACAGGGCAGCCTAGGAGGCCGTGTCCAACCTCCCTGGGCACCGGGGACAGCAGCGAGTTCTGGGCTGGGAGTCACCGCCTGGCTGTCAGCTCCCAGGTCCCACAGGCACACCACGTCCTGCCCAGTCTGGGTGCCCCCTCTAGCGCTGTAGGGTGGACCAGCTCCCCAGGGCTCCTCCTGGGTGCTCCCTGCGTGTCCGCCCTGGAGGTCTCTGGGGGCCTGGAGGTGGAGGGATGCAGGGCCTGCCCTGCAGGAACTCGCAGCTTGGGACAGAGACGCGGAAAGTTGGTGGGGTCCAGTGTGGTGGACGTAAGGGGGAGGTGGCCTGGGGAAGGAAGGTCGCTGTCCTTTGGCAGGGCTGCACGGAGCAGTCGGCCTCCAAGGGCCTCGCGTGTGGCGGGTTTAGGGGGATGTCTGCCCTGCCGCCCTGTCCTGCTCCCACCCGGGTTTCCAGAGGAGTGGCTGCCGGCCAGGCCCCAGCTGGGCTGTGCAGGAGGAGGCCGGCAGGGACGGGGCAGCCCTTCTCTGGCCTCCAGCAGGCCCTGGACGCCAGCCAAGCAGGGCCTTCCTTGGACAAGGAAAGAGAGGAGAGGTGGAGGCCGAGGGCTGCTTCCCGGGATGGGAAGTGGCCGAGGCCCAGGCTCTCCAGCAGGAGCCCCGGGAGGCCTTGTGCCCACAGGGCACCACCAGCAGCCCCGCATCCTTGGCCATGGTCCTGGGCTCTGGCCACACCCCGCCAGGCGTCCCTGCGTCCTGCTGCTCTCCCGGGTGGCCTTGGCCACTGCCCTCTGGCCTTCATCATCCCTGTGGTCTCCAGGGTGTGGCTGGGAGCCCTGAACTGGACCGGCCAGGTTCATTCCTGTCCATGGGCTGCACGATGGCTCTCAGCACCCTTGGGCTGAGGAAGGACCTACCCGGGTGACAGCCCTCATGGAGCCTGGCTTCCCCCTGGGCCCAACAGCCCTCCCTGCACTGCTGACCCCGGGTCCTGGGGCCCTGGGTCGGCGGTCAGCCCGGCCCTGAGGTGTCATGTCCGAGCAGACGCCGAGCTGCCTGTCCCCGCGACCCCATGGGGTGTTCTTCAGCCCGCTGCACAGAGGGCACCCCTGAGGGCTGCTGAGGAACTTCCCTGGGCCACACAGCAAGGCGCAGAGCAGCCCCTGACCGCCCCACAGCCCCCAGGTGCCCACTCAGCAGCAGCCCCCAGTGGGATCCTGGCCCAGGACAAGGCTCCCCTCCTGGGCTGTCGGCCTGCGGCCCTGGCCGGGGCCTCGGTTCTGTGTTTTACAACATCTGCTTTCCGCAGCGTTTCCGCCCCGTGGGCTGGAGAATGGCCTGAGCTCAGCGGAACACTGGCCTGGCCGGCGCCCAGGGCTGCCCCACGGCCAGCCCCGGGACTGAGCAGCCTTTCTTCCTGCACGACACAGGGAACTGAGGGACTTTGTGTGTGGGCAGAGTTCTGCCGCGGAGCAGGCATCCGCCCATCCCGGCCTCCCTGCTGGCCGCCTGGCCCTGGCAGCCAGGTACGGGCCACCCAGGAGGTGAGAGCTGGCCTCCCAGAGAGCAGCGGGCACCCACACGGGAGGCAGGGCCTGCTCACAGGGTTGCCCCTGGTGCCCTGCACCTACCCGGTCCTGGGGGCTTGGGGTGAGGGTGCAGGGCCCCAGGAAAGTAAGGCGAGCCGGACGAAGGCCCTTGGCTGGCCACTGCGTTCCCATGGAAACCCAGAGCTGGGCAGCCTGGCAGTGTGGCCTGGGAGGCAGGCTGACCACGTTCAGGGGCTCGCCCCCCTTCACTTAGACCCAAACACAGTCCCTCCAGGCGGCAGGGGCAGGGGACACATGCTGGGGCCTGCTCCTTCCTGCACCCCGCAGCCCGGGGCCCAGCTGTGTGCTGACTCCAGGCCCAGAGGCCAGCGCCCTGCAAGCTGCGTCTTCTGTAGGCGCCCAGAGCCAGCTTGGGGCACCTCAGCTGCCCTGTTCCTGGAGAGTCACCCACCCGCTGGACAGTGCCACTCTGCCCCAGGCCAGCAAAATGCCCACAGAGCTTGCAGGAATGCCTGCTCACACACACCCGCTTTGGGTGTTCATGTACCAGGAATGCCCCCCTCTTTGGCAGCTACCCCCTGAACCTGGCGTGGATGTCACCTCGTCAGGAGCCCTCCCTGCTGACCTGGGCACACTCCCCCTGTTTTCACAAGCAGACGGGCAGGGTGGCCAGGCCCTGGGGGGAGACCTGACACTGCAACACAGGTCACTGACCATGGAGGTCACGCCCACCCTTGTCCGGTGTCTTCCGGGCCCAGCTCCCTGCCATTAATGGGTCCTGATGTCCAGCATCGGGCCTGGCTTGGGCATGTGTTCGGCAGGCAGAAGGACGACTCCTCACCCGCCTGGCAGGGTCTTGCGGGTAGGGAGACTGAGCTGCAGCTCCTGGGGGCACACCTGTGGGGCGGGCACAGGACTGGCCGCCTGGCACTGGACTGTGTGCCGAGCACCTGAGCTTAGTCACATGGGGTCCCACTGGCTTTGGCCTGTCGTGTTCCTGTATTGTAGGCGGCAGGCTGGCACAGAGGGCAGGCACCTCTAGGGCTTGGCTTGGGCCCTCGGCTCCTCGTGCTGGGTGGGCAGAAGGATCCACTGGCGTCTGTCCGGGGCAGGCAGTGACAGCTCCTTGTGCCCACAGGACAGAAGCTGCTGGACTCCCTGGCAGAGACCTGGGACTTCTTCTTCAGTGACGTGCTGCCCACGCTGCAGGCCATCTTCTACCCAGTGCAGGTGCCCGGCCACGTGGGACAGGGTGGTGACGCGCTCCTGCCCTGGCCTTCCTGCGCTTCTCGGGACCGGCCCGTGAGAGGCAGATCAGGAGGACCCTCCGAGGCCCTGCAGAGCTGAGCAGCAGGCACCTGGCCCCGAGTGCAGGACTGTCCCTGCCAGGGGAGCCGGGAGGGCCCTGGGCTCTGTGGGAGGGGTCATCTGGGAGGACAGGAGGCACAGGGGCCCTGAGGGTCAGTGGCCCGTTCCCGTGTCCTGACCCGTAACCCGGGGTGGGTGGGGTGGAGCCCTCTTGGCGGCAGATGGGTGCAGCGCCCTGTCCGCAGGGCAAGGAGCCGTCGGTGCGCCAGCTGGCCCTGCTGCTGTTCCGGAACACCATCACTCTCAGCGTGAAGCTGGAGGACGCACTGGCCCGTGCCCATGCCCGCGTGCCGCCCGCCATTGTGCAGATGCTGCTGGTGCTGCAGGTGGGTGGCGGGGCCGCAGCCGGGCCACTGGGGAGCGCCTGGTGGGCACAGGCCATGGGAGCACCAGAGGTGGAGCTGAAGGCCAGGGTTCTGGACCCGTGACTGGGGAGAGGGAATCTGTAAGGGAGGGACAGACGAGGCCAGGAGAGGCTGCAGGTGCCCGGGAGGGAGTGGGCCAGGGCTGACCTCCTGGGCAGATGCTGTTCTTACCTCCTGTGCTGGGGGCCCACACACGGGCAGGGACCTCAGCGTCCTTCCGTTGGAGCTCACCAGCCAGCACGGCCTGGCCCACAGCAGGGCGGGACACCTGTCCAGAGGGCGGCGCTGGGCAGCTGGGTGCCTCCTGCACCCTGGCGCTCCCCATGGCCTGCCATCACCACGGGAGGCAGCAGGCACTGCCAGCCCATCTTACAGGCAGGGAAGGAGCCTCGCCCGCGAGCCTGGCCTCACGCTGGTCTTGGGCTGCCAACCCCTGCTCCTTGTTCTCAACCCCCCAGGCGCATGGAGTTCCTTTAAAGTTAGGGTCTGTCGGTCGGCCTGGGGGCAGGGGCTGGAAGGTGAGGTTGGTAGGGTCGAGAGTGACGCTGGGCCGGAGGCCTGAGGTTGTCCTGGCTGCCAAGCTGGAGGCCCACCCTGGGTGGCACTTCTAGCTGTCAGGTCTGGCTAGGCTGGGAGGTTCCAGGACCTCCCTGGGCCTGTTCCTCGTCTCTGTGGTGGAGAAAGGGGTGAGGCCCCGCAGGGCAGGTGTGAGGGCCGCGGGGAGAGTTGGAAGGCCACCTTCTGTGGTGCTGGGAGCAGCAGGCAGCTCAGGGCTGGGCTGTAGATGCCCCAGAGAACTCCATGGAGGGAGGCGGCCCTGGCCTGGGCGGCGCTGCCCCCTTGTGGCCGCCACACCTCCTGCAGCCCTCAGATGTCCCCACCTCCCCCAGGGCCACCCCTCCCACAGGCCTCTGCCTTGCCCCGCCTGCCACCTCTTCCCTCACCTTGAGAGACCTTGTCCTAGTCTCTTGCTGAACTTGTCACTGTCCTTGTCTGGGTCTCCAACTGAACCTGGCCCCTGCTGTTTCAAGCCTTGGGTGGATCTGAGGTCATAGCTGCTGGCCAGCATGTGTGGAGGGCCTCTGCTGTGTGTCCCTGAGCCCCCAGGATCACAGCTTCCCTGGGGCCCCGGGGATGGGGTCTGAGTGTGTCCACTGCTGCCTGTGCCGGGGCAGCAGGGCCCACAGGACAGGAAGCAGAACGGTGTGAACCCGCAGGACGTCCCCCGCCACCCTCCGCAGGCAGAGGCTGGGTCATCGTCCCCACATGGGCGTCACGTGCTCACTGCCTGTCCCCGTGTGACCTTCACGCTCTTGCAGGGGGTGCACGAGCCCCGGGGCGTCACGGAGGACTACCTGCGTCTGGAGGCGCTGATCCAGAAGGTGGTGTCGCCGTACCTGGGCACCTGTGGCCTCTTCTCCAGCGAGGGCCCCACCTCCCACTCCTGCATCCTGGGTAGGGGTCACCTGGGCCCTGGGCTGGGGCTGGGGTGGCCACTGTCCCCGTTCTCCTGTGGACAGGCAGGAAGTCCAGGGCCACAGCCCTGCTGTGTGGGACAGGGACACACAGAGACCCGGGGGTGGGAGTGGCACCAGGCAGGGGCAGGGATCCCCGCAGAGCCCAGGCCCACCCACACTGTGTTGGGATGGGCGGCCGCCAGGCGTCAGCCCAGAGCACGTACCTGGAGCTGGGCGAGCCCTGGGCAGGTCTTTGGTGCGAGGGAGGGGAGCTGGGGCCACCTGGCGGGCAGCAGGAGCTGGCCACCGGCCACCGTGCTGCCCTGGTCCGTTCAGTCCATGGCCCAGCCCCACCTCATGGGCTCTGGTCCAGCAGGAAAGGGAGACCAGTGAGTCCCCACAGAGACTCTGGGCTGACAGGTGGCGAGTGTCCTGGGCCAAGGGGACAGTAGTGGTACAAGGGCCACTTGGGACTCCCCTCACATCTGGAGTGGCAGCCCCATGCCCCTGGCCGCTGCATCTCGCTCAGGCAGAGACAGAACTAGGCACTGCTGGGGTGGGGCTTGGACAGGGGGACCCCAGCCCTGCTGAGGAGGGTCCTTCAGCCTCCGTGTCCAGGCAAGGCCCCGGACCACTCAGCCCTGCACCTGGTGGTCACGAGGGGACGGCAGGATGAGACCTGCCCCCCCGCCCGCCTTGTGCACAGAAGGCCAAGTTGTCCCCCTTGGCCCTCGCCCCATCCAGTCTGCTGCCCAGCACACAGTGGTCCGCAGCGGCCATCTGTGACAGGCTTTCCCTGGCTCCAAACAGCCCGACCCCCTGGCAGGGCCTTCGTCACAGCTCCAGCCACCCTGTGACTGCGTGCGCTTGTCCTCCCCTGCCCGGCATGCCAGCCTCGGGTGGGCGGGAGCCAGGTGGTCCAGGATTGCACTGGCACCTAAGATTCTAGACTAGGACGGTGGCGAGGCCAAGGCCCAAGGTCACTGTCTGGCAGGTTCTTGACACCGTCACAGTCCAGGTGAAGGCCTGAAGCTGGGCAGCTTGCTTGAGGTGCTGCTGACCGCCCGGGCTGAGGCTGGGAACACTGGTGTCCCACTGCGGGTGAAGTCCCACACCCCTCCTGGCACGGGGGACTGAGGGAATGTGGCCGGAGCCCACGTGGCCCTTCCTGCAGGGTCAGTGCTGGGCAGGCAGCGTCTGCCCAGCACAAGGGCCTGGAGCATGTAGGGTCCAGGTGCTGGGGGCAAAGGCCAGGGGCCACTAGGCCTGAAACCCTGTTCTCCCTCCAGAGAAGCGCCTGCTGCGCTCCCGCTCCGGGGACGTCCTGGCCAAGAACCCCGTGGTGCGCTCCAAGAGCTACAACACGCCGCTGCTGAACCCCGTGGCCGAGCACGAGGCGGAGGGCGCGGCGGCCGCCGGCCCTGGCATCCGCAGGCACTCGGTGTCGGAGATGACGTCCTGCCCCGAGCCCCAGGGCTTCGCTGGCTCCCCTGGCCAGGGCCCCGCAGGCACCTTCAGGGCCTCCCCGACGCCCCACTTGGGGCCCTGTGCCAGCAGACTGTACCCCCCGGCCCAGCCGCCGGCACAGGGCCCTGCCCGCGGCTCCCCGCCCTCCTCCAGCCCTGAGACCCTGGTGGACCAGACGCTGGAGTCCGCGGACTCCGACTCCGAAGGGATTTTCATTGACTTTGGCCGGGGCAGCGGCTCGGGGGTGTCCGGCTTCGAGGGGGCGGGGGGCCGGCAGAGCGTGGTGTGAGGCCAGCACTGCGTGTCCACGGGACGTGAGAGACTTTCCGCCCCAGCCTCACTAGCCCCTTTTGACCTTGTCACTGCCTCAGTCACTTTACCCCCTGGTCTGCGGAAAAGCCTTCCTGCCGCTCTGCCAGGTCCACTGGGGTGTCCCAGTGGGCGCCACCCAGGTGCCCAGCCGGCCTTGCCCACGGAGGACACGGTGGCTGCCCCGCCCACTGAGAATGTGAATCTGGTGCGGCGGAAGCCCTGAGTGCCAGGGTGCAGCAGACCCACCCTGCCCACACGCTGGGGCCACCGCCAGGCCCCCTGGGTGACAGGGAGGGGAGGAATAAACTTGTCTGCCCACTCAGCTCCTCTCTGCCCACCCCGGGCTCCTCTCTGCCCCCTCTGCCCCCCCAGGCTCCTGGTCCTCAGCCCTCCCCTTCTGCAGGGCACTCCCGGCCTGTGGCCCCATCCATCCAGTTCCTGATGGACAGCCCGGGACATCCGGGAACAGGGCCTGGGTGTAGGTCATGCCCTGTGTAACGGAGTCCAGCCCGACCTTGCCCTGGGCGTGAGCTGGCGTGGAGTTGCTGAAGCCTGGGAGGAGGTCCGGGCAGCTCCTGTCCGTCCCCCTGGCTGAGCATGGGGTGGCCTGCTGAAGGCCGCTTGGCCTGGGAGGGACTAGCTGTCCCTGCCCCACCGTCCAGCAGGTTTTCCTCAAGGCCTCGGGTGGCCAGAGTCTCCCTGCTGGCAGAAGCTGGGGAGGGGCCACTCCTGCCCTGAGGGAGAGCTGGGGGTGGTGCAGGGCCTGACCAGGCAGAGTCACTCCGAGTGGGCCTCTCTGGGCCCCTTTCGAGGGCCAGAGGTTGGTGGGGGCCGTTCTGCACCTGGTCCACCCTGGTACCCTTCAGAGCTCCCGGGAGTGACTTTCTGCTGTGGGTGGGGAGGGAATGGCCTCTGAGTGGGTGAGGGACAGCCCAGGGCAGGGTAGCCAAATGGTGGGACAGGAGGTGCCCAGGTCACAGGGTGGGGCGGGCCACTAGGTCTGCTGGAACATCTCGTAGAAACCCTGGTCCCCTGGCCCAGGTGGCCTCCACGTTGTCATCAGTGACAGGGGCACGTGCTGACCCCAGGGCTCTGGGAGCAGGTGCAGTGGGGCCACAGGCCTAACCCTGAGGAGCCCTCAGCCCAGCCGAGGTCCCCAGCTCAGCCCCATCACCCTGTCCCCCACCCAGCCTGGGGTCCCCGGTCTCTGATCCCTACACCAGGTGCCTAGTGTCCCCACGTCCTCTCTTCAGTGTGCCACACTGAGTTTCAAAGACAGAAGGGGGTCACAGGCCGGAGGCTCAGACCTGAGGGGTCTCCACAGGCAGGACGGAGAGCCCCCGAGTCCAGCAGCAGCACCTGCACCCCTCGCCGTGGTCCCCTCTGGCCTTGGAAGAGACTGGAGCTAGGTGGGGCGTGGGGGTCCCGGCCACCCACCACAGTCCATCTCCAGCCCCGGGAGGCACCTCTGTCCCTCTCCCACCATGTTCCAGCCCTGGGAGGTCCCTGACGTCCCGGGCTTGCCGAGGAGTGGGACGGCAGGTGGGCTGGTGCCGGGAGCTCCTGAGCGTCACCTGGGCGCGGCCAGCGGGCCGTTTGCTCTGCCTCTCAGGACGGGGTCCCAGGAACTCGTTCCTCTGTCTTCTGTGGTGTGGGTGCTGCTGCGGTCTCGGGAGCCCCTGCCCCATCTCATTTCAGCCACGTGCTGGGGGGTCCCTGTGAGCAGCCCTGGGATGCCACCAGCCACCCTGTAGCCTTGGGGACAGATGCACCAAAAGTTGTCTAAAATGAAAAGTCCGGCTGAGAGCCGCATCGACAGCGCGTGCGGCCCCGGGGGTGCCCCTTCCCGCAGCAGGGGGTGCTGTGCTCCTGTGGGCCGCCCCCTCCGCCTTCGACCCCATTTTGGCTTCCTTCTGTGAAGGCCCATCTCCACCCAGGGCAGGGCTTCAAGACAGGAGGGGGACTCAGTCCACTGCACCTGGGTGGTGGCCTTCTAGGCCCACCCTGGGAGCTGGGGGAGGGTCATCGTGGGGACCTGTAACCCACCCAGGTCACACGAGCCTTGTCCCCAGTGTGGCAGGGGCCGCTGGGGAGGTCGCTTAGGGAGCCAGGTGGGCCTTGCCTACAAGCCCCCTTCTGAGAGTGGACATCTGCTGAGTGCGTGGGGACGGGGGAGCGCCTGTGAGGAACGTCCACCAGAAACCCCAAAGAGCAAGGTCAGGAGCAGAGGCCATCTGTGATTTCCCGTTCAACCATGAAAGTAATGTCTGACTTGTGATTAAAGAACACCTGGCACAGAGGTGCACGCCTGTGATCGCAGCGCTCAGGAGGCTCAGGCTGGAAGATCACAAGTCCAAGGCCAGCCTCAGCAACTCTGCAACACCCTGTCTCAAAACAGAATGTCAAGTGGGCTGTGGGTGTGTCGCTCGGTGGGTAAGCACCCTGGGTCCCGTGGAAGGGAGGGGGACAGATTCTGGGAGTCACCCAAAGGAATTGAAGCAAGGCCCAGAGGTGTTTATATCCAGGTTGATAGCATCCTTCTAGAGTCAAAGGCAGAGAACCCTGCGCCCATCGACGGCTGAGTGGGTAAACAGAAGGTGATATTCCATACAATGGAATATTATTTAGTCTGAAAAAGGAAGGAAATTCTGATTATACTAAAATTGGATGAGTCTTAAGGACATTATACTAAGTAAAATGAGCCAGTCACAACCCCACGATACCGTGTGATTCCACTATATGAAGTACCAAGAGGAGTCGGGGGTCATAGTGACCCAGTAGCAGTGGTTACTGGGGAGCGGATTAGAGTTTCAGTTTTGCAAGATGAAATTCTGGAGATTGCTTGGCCGTTGAGCCACATCTCCAGATAGGGTCTCGCTAAGTTGCTTAGAGCCTCACTAACTTGCCAAGCCTGGCCTTAAACTTGTGATCCTCCTGCCTCAGCCTCCTCAGTTGCTGGGATTCCAGGTGTGCACCACTGCACTCAACAACAATGTGAACGTATTTAACGCCACAGAACTGTACCTATCAGGAGGGGACAGGGCCTCGCTGTACTGCCCGGGCTGGTCTCCACCTCCTGGGCTCAAACCAGCCTCCCAAGTAGCTGGGGCTACCATGTGGGCCACCTGCTGAGCCTGAGCGGTAGACTTAAGATGGTCACAGTGGTGAATTCCGAGTGGTGTACACTTCATCACAAATCCTTTTTTTAAAAACACGGAAGGGAGGGAGGGGAGAGAGCCTTCCTCCCTGGCGCTTCTCCAGGGCTGCTTCCCTGCCGGGCTCTGGGCTGCCCCAACCCCGTGGCCCTCTGCTGCAGGGGCCGGCGCTCCAGCCTGTGCAGTGGCCCTGGGCAGTGCCCTAGAGGCCTTGAGAAGCGCGAGGCTGCCAGGCACACACTGGAGATGGGCCACCAACAATGGCACCTCCTACAGAGGCCTGTGCTTCCCAGGACCCTTGGGGTGGGGAGGGGGGATGTGACCAGCTCTGGCCAGCGAGTCCTGGGAGGAAGAGACACGGGGCCCTGGAGCCAGAGCATTATCTGTGGACAGAGCCCTTCCTGGCTCCTTCCCTCGTTGGGTGTAGGGACTGGCACGCTCCAGTGCACCGGTGTGGCTGGCAGCCCTGAGGGCGAGCTCGTGACCGCAGCATCACCTGGCCAGACCCCGCCACACCTCCTCTTTCCTGGGCTCTAGAGGCCGGTGGTCCTTGAATGGGGAGGCCAGTGTGGGGCGTGGCCTTCTGTGTGCTGTGCACGTCGCACACCCCCACGGGACAGGCGGAGCCAGGGCCACCATTCCAAGTTGGTCGCCGTGTGAGACTGAGCAGGTCACCGTCTGAGTTCGTCCCTCCATAACAGGGACCTTTCCAGATGCCGAATTCTTGCCCTTCCACGTGCCATGGACTCCCGTCAGAGCAGGGCCGGGGACTGCGGCCCGAGGACGGACTCTGCACAGATGGCAAGGCGCACAGCAGACCTGTGCTCCCCGGGTTCTGTGGCTCAGCAGTGGACTGAAGGTGTCCCCGGGAGGCCCACTGGGTGACCGCTGGTGCAGAGCTGCCCGCCAGCCTTGAGACCTAAGTGGTCTGCAGGAGTGTTGCCCGCCCTTCCCCTCACAGGACACTCCCAGCTGTGTTGGTGGAGGGGACGGCAGGTGGTGTGACGCGGAGCTGGGACCAGGCAAGCCGCTGGTGCAGAGGAGGAGCAGGATGGTGGGAGCCCCTGGTGCTCCCCACAGGCGCAGCTTCCAGGAACAATGCCCCCCAGGGACAGTCCATGGGGACAGCAGTCACCCTAGGGGGAGTGTCCCGTAAGACAGGTGCCCTGCTGCATCGGGGTGCCCCCACTGCCCGGGGAGCCTCGCCAAGGGTGCCTTCGTGGGCGGCACCAGACCCACAGCAGCCACCGGCCACAGTGACCAGTGTCCAGGGTTCTTGGCCTGCATCCTGTGGCCTCCCACCGCCCAAGCTGGACATTCCAGCCTGAGGTATGCCAGGGCGTCCCCTCTCAGGGTGGACACTACAGTGGTGGAGCCAGTCACTGCCTGGGTCCTGGTGGCCAAGGGGGTGGTTGAACCTGTTGTCTCCCACCTTAGGACAGTGAAATTGGTAAGGAGGGGAATTCTAGTGTCACAAGGGCATCTGAAAGGTGGCACCACCAATGCCCAACCATAAAGGTGAAGGGGCATTGAGAGCAGGGCTTGCTCAGCTGCCCATCACTGGGCACCAGTTCCGGTGCCTCAGGAGGCTGAGGCAGGAGGATCGCAAGTTCAAACCAGCCTCAGCAGAAAACAAGGCACCAAGCAACTCAGTGAGACTCTTGTCTCTAAATAAAATGCAAAATAGGGCTGGGGGTGTGGCTCAGTGGTCCAGTGTCCCCCCCACACACAAAGGAATTCAATCATCAGGCCCAAGGGGCCCAGAAATCCACACACACACACACACACACACACCCCTCTGCTGTCAGCTCTAGAATAAAGGGTCCGGGGCTTGGGTCTGAGCTTGGCCACCCAGCCGTGAAGCCAGCCCTGAACACACGGTCCCCGTGTCCTGGCGCACGGAGGAGAGCGCTGGAAGTCGGTGGTGATCTCCTTTGGGTCAAGCTGGCTGCCACCCACGCATCGGCTGGGAAATGTGGGTTCCGTGGTTTAATAAGGTCAGGACAGGCCAAGAGTCCGTGGGAGCCGCTGGCCGGGCGAGCTCTTTGGGGGAAAATAAACGGGTTGCCAGGACCTTGGAGGCGGCCTGTCTTTCCTGTCTCCCACTCTTCCCCCCCAGCGCTTGTCAGAGTGGAGTTTGCTGCTGGGGGAACCAACTCCGACTTCACAGACATTTGCAAGAGCAAATTTAATAAAGCTGGGAATAATGCTGCTCAGATGCAATTCTTCCATTTTGCATTATTATTCTTTCTTTTCTATGGCAAAGCATTTGAAATGCCAGGAGTTATTGTTATAGCAACAAAGGAAATGACTGACTGGTTGATGACTGATTAGAGGCGCTGGGGGATCCAAGGAAGGCTCTAAGGGAGCGCCTGGGCTGACTCCTTTTCTGTTTCTCTTTCCTCTTCTTGTGAGTGGCGGCCACACCTGCGTTCCTGGCCACACAATCACTCTGCAGCATTGCTTTATTGCATGTATGTTATATCACGAAGCTAGGGTTGTGGAATTTGTATGAGATTTTTCACAAAACACAGATGCACGGAGGGAGGTGGCCTCACATCTGTTAATGTCATGAAATTAAACCGCCAGCCGAGACTGACTGGGTGCCGGAGGGGGTTTCTCTTATTTTTGTCCAAAGTTGACTTTTAAAACACAAAACCTGAAAATTATCTTTCTTCCCCAAAGGACCAATCTGACCGTAGTGATTCCTTAAAATTGACGTTCACAGGACTGGGGTGCAGCTCCGCGGAGAGCACCTGCCAAGCAGGCACAAGCCAGGGTTGGAGCCCCAGCACCTCAAAAAAATAAAGGGTTTCGTATCAAGAGAGGAAAAGAGAAATCAGCACAAAGCACTGAATGAAATGCTTCTCTAAGACATCTCAGTTTCCTTGTCATGTTTTGAGAGGAACAAATGTGCCACCTAGCTGGAGCTCAGACCCACTTGCTAATCAGACGTCACTGCTGAGCACGGGTGCACACCTGTAATCCCAGCAGCTGGGGAGGGGGACTGTAAATTCAGCAGTTTAGCAAGGCCCTCAGTGATTTAGCAGTTTCGGGAACAGCAGGTGAATAATTCTGTAAAATGGCCCCTGGGCTCGCCCCACACGCTTTCTTTTCCAGGAAGCAATTTACCGGCAGCCCTGCCTGACCTAAGGGGACAGGATAGGTCACATTCCTCAGCAAACTACCTGTTGGCTGAGGGAGAGATGCAGGCCCAAAATGGTGTGGGTAAGAGAAACCCTACTTGGGTGACTTCCCTGAAGGAGGACACTTTGGGGACCAGATCCTGAAACTCTGGGAGATAGGAATCGTTGACCATAAAGTCTGTAAGAACGGACGGTTAAGAACCCAGTTAGAGGGGCCGGGCCGGGGCTCAGCGGCAGAGCGCTGCCTGGCACGCGGGAGGCGCTGGGCTTGACCCTCCGCTCCACACACAAATAAATACTTAAATAAAACAGAAAGAAAAAGAGTCCAATTAGGGCACCTAAAGTCGCCGTGACGGTGGGGACTTGAAAGTGTGATGTCACCTGCTGTCAGTCAAAAGTCAAGAGGGAAGGACCCTCTGGAACCTTCTCTGGGATCCCCAGTAAAACTGGGTGCAGGAGAGGCACCTTGTCCTTCTCTGAGAGGGCCCGCTCTCTCCTGGAGAGTGTCCCCTTTCCCTCCTCCTGCCCCTCAGTGCACTCCTGCTGCTACTCCACCTCTGACATCTTTCTAACATGGTCGCAAGAATCGGAGCTTAAAGGGGGTCTTCAAGGTGCCCCCGTTTCTTGGAGGGTCCCAGCTCCGAAACAGCAGGACCCTGTCTCAAAATAAAACAAAAAAGTGGGGGGGGGGCTGGGGACGTGGCTCTGTGGTTAAGTGCCCCTGGGTTCAATCCCTGGTCCACAAAAGAAAAGAATCAGCCGTCACCGCACTTCTGTGCCCTGTCACATCCGCGTCCACCCCACCTCCACCCTGGTCCTCTGGGTGGACAAGCGTAGAACAACCAGCCCACGCTGGGTCCTGACAGGCCACGGGAAGGGAGGTGGCAGCTGGAGCTGAGAGGATGTAGCCAGGGCGTCCATCAGCCAGACATCCTTGTGGACCGGAGGTGGTGCCGCTGTGGAGGGCTGGCCCCAGGCACTGTCAGTCCCCTCGAGGACTCTCTTATTTCATTGTGACCTTTAGCCAGTGGTGAGGACCTGACTCTAGGGAGGACAGCGTCTTGGGCTGCCTGACTCCCTCACGCCCCCAGTGATTGTGTGTCTCAGGAACAACAAATTAGAGGTCTTCCTGGGTTTTCTTCTGCTGGTGTTACCAGATCATTCGGCAATTTGGCCAAAAAGTGTAAGAATATTCTGTTAGAGGATGCCTTGACCCTGAGGAATAGAAAAGGCACAGTGGCTTCAACAATAGGAGAGTTGTTTTTGTGCATTTAGCTGAAGTCCAGGGGTCGGCCAAGCTTCAGGGTAGGTTTGATCCAGGAACTCTGAAATGTCACCAAGGACATTCCTTGCCATTTTTGCTTCATCCTAAGCCTAGATCCCTTAGTGGTCACAGGATGGCTTCCTAGTGAAGGAGTCAGGACATACTACCCCCAAAAAACATGCACCATGGCATTTGAGGAAATAGAAGCAGGAAGGTCACTCTCAAGAGCCTTCCCATTTCCTTTCTTCCCTGATCATCTGGGAGGTGCCTACTTACACCCAGAGGAAAGTGACATCCTTATCTCCCAAGACCCGGGGACACAGAGAAGAATCTGACTAGACCGGCCATGCAGACTTCCTATCACAAGTCCCGTTCCCCACCACCACCTGCTCTGCACCCAACCTGAGCATAACACACACGCGTCCCTGTGTCTTCAGGTCTTCGTCTCTTAGGAGGGCTCCGCGTCACACACACACATTAGTCTGTACACTGCGCTTTTGTTAATCTGCCTTTTGTTTTAGGGACACAGCTGTGAGCCCAGAGGAGGATGAGTAGGAGATTCTTGTCCCCAGTGCTGGGGCTCTCAGTGTGCCAAACCTCCTCATCCAGGCCGGGGGAGAGGCAGCCAGCAGGGTCTTCTCTTTCCCCACCCACGCAGGCCTCGTCCAGCAGGATACTCTGCCACGGTGGCCAGTGAGGGCCTGTGCTGGTGGGCTTAGCCCTGATATCTGGAAACTCAAGCAGTGGCTGTGGCAGGGGCTATTTATGCCCACTGTCCCCTGCAATCAGATCACCCCACTAGAGGGGCTGTAGGGCCAATCACCCCAACTGTCTCGGCTGATGTGTGCTGGCTACCAGGGACTGTGAGACCCTGGAGCTGCCCACAGCCATGTGGGACAGCGGGGGACTGTGGAGCTGCCCAGCAGCATGAGGGATGGGGAGGAGACGGACACCTGGAGGATCCTCAGGAAGGGCCCCTGGCTGCTGTGCTGAAGCAGAAGCTGGGAGGGGCCTGACCCAGGGCTGCGTGAGGGACATGGTGGCATCTGAGGCCTTTGGAAGGAGGAGCCACCAGGGCTTCACCATGGCCCACATGTGGGTGCCAAGGATTTGGATGGGGCCAATGGAAGAAGGAGATGGGAAGGCAGGAGAGGGACCCTGGGGACCCTGGAGCCCCTGAGCTGCTGGCCAAGACCTCCAGGCCCAGGTGTCCTGCAGGCTGGTAGAAGTAGGAGCCTGGGGTTGGGGAGGAGTCAGTAAGGGGTCATCAGGGTGCAGACAGCGGGGGCTGGGTGAGATGTGCGCCCCTGGTGGACAAATGTGGGTGGAAGGAGGCAGGGCCATGGATGGATGTGGATCTTCAGAGGCCAGGCAGACTGGGACCAGGCCACTAGGAGGCACAGGCCATGCAGCCAGAGCGGTGGGCAGCGGAAGGGCCTTGGCACACCCACCCTCTGAGCCCCATCTTGTGGAGCTGCACAGGGAAATATCACAGGACATCGAAGAGTCCTCTGCTGAGCCCTGGGGGGACAAGGCACCTCCAGTGTTCTGAGCCCCCGGCTGGGGCCTCGGGATTAAGTCTCCCCAGTCATGAGCTGGCCCAGCATGCGACCCTCAGGGTGGGGGCAGTGACGTGCCCATGGGCAGGAGGCGAACCTCCCTGCCCCTCAGCCCCACAGGGACCCCTCGGCACCCGGGGTAGTCGCTTCGGGGGCCCCCTGGGTGGTTTCCCCTCGAGTACGCGCAGATCGCACCCTTGGCTCCTCCTTGACCTGGCGCATCCTTGACCTGGGCGGCGAGGAAGGCGCGCGGGTGCGATGCGGGAGGGACGCGCGAGGCGGAGGCCGGGCGCCAGCTGCAGAGCGCTGGGACCTCGGAGCTGGCCGGGAGGAGCCACCTGCGGTGGCCGCGAAGGCGAGGGCGAGGGGCGGGGCGAGGGCGAGGGGCGGGGCCTGTCCAGGAGCGGCGTCCGGGGCGTGGTCAGTGAGCCTGGGACGCGCGGAGGCCAGGTGAGTCGCGACGCGCTCGCGGGGCCCCCGGGGGACCGGCCCGCAAGGGGACGCGTGGCGCGCACGGCCTCCGGCGGCCCTGGGCGCGCTGCCCTCGCCTCTGCCCGCCCCCTCCCGCCGTGTCCGTCCCCCATCGTCCTCCCGTCGCCGCTTTTCCCGGACGAGGGGCGCTCTGACGCGCGGCTAGCGCGCTGCACGGGCCCCCGGCTCGGCGCCCCAATCTGCCAGCTGGTGTCACCGCTCAGCTTCGCAGAGGAGGCGGCCGGGCGCGCGGAGTCAAACCGGGGCCGGGCCGGGCCGCGCCGCCAGCGCCACACACGGCGGCCGAGCCCGAGCCAGAGGTGCAGACCATCGGCCGGCCTCGGGTGGCCGCCGGCCTCTGGCGCCGCCGGGGGAGCCAGGGGGGAGCCAGCGCTGGCTGCTTTCACTTTCCCTGAGCCCTGGCGCGGAGTGTCCCGCCTCGAGGGAGCTTTGGGGCCCCTGCAGGAGGACTGCGGAGGCCGCTGGGGGAGGGGTGGAATTCCTGAGTCCTCCTTAGGCCTCAGTGGGGACCGCCCGGCTGCCTGGTGGCTGCCCTCTTAGGTGCCGTGACAGAAGCTGTGAATTCTCCGCTTCCTTCTGTCGGTGGGACGCAGTGTCCAAGTGAGAGCTCAGAACTTCCCTGGCGCAGCCATCTGGAAGCAGAGGTCCCCCGAGCTGGCCTCCGTGCGGGGGTTTCAGGACCGTGTGGTGAGGTCCTTGGGCAATGCCTTGGCTGACCCTTCCCCCTACCGCTGCCAGCGGGGGAGGGGCGCCTGGGCTGAGCCCAGCCTGGTCCCTGGTCTCAGGGCTCAGGGCCTGAACCCTGAGTGATAGAAGTCAGAGGCTGGGGAGGCCAGGGAGGGCCTCCCGCAGGAACTGAGCAGGCAGTGGTGTCTAGATGGCCAGGAGGGTTCAAGGTGTGTGGGGCCTACCTGACAGTGGGGTGGGCGCACTCGATAAATATCACAGAGTCATTGAAATGTGGAAGGCCAAGGCTGGGCATCCCTGGCAAAGTTCCGCTGCCCCAGGGGTGCAGATGGTCAGGGTGCAGTTCAAGAGGGGACGTGAAGAGCTCTGGTCACCTGGAGGTGCGTGCTGTTCTCTTTCCCTCAGTGGAAGCCCACCCGTCCCCCGATTCTACCCTCATCTCACTGGTGGGGAAACCGAGGCACAGGCAGCTGGCAGGCGGGGGTCGCGGAGGAGTCAGGAAGCACCCTGCTGGCCAGCCGGTCATCCCCTGCTCACCCAGCCTCCCAAGGCTGGTCTTCTCAGATGAGGAGTCTGAGGCAGAGAGGGCTAGTCACACTGTGGCTGGGTGGAAAGCCAGGCTCAGGAGCCAGCTGTGGTGTGGGGACAGGGTCCCCACCCTCCCCACTGCCCCCAGGTGGAGGTGGCAGGCTGGTAAGGGAGACCCTGGAAGGCTGCAGGTGTCTGCCCTCAAGTCCATATGAAAGTACCACCGGGCAGAACAGTGATGTTTTCCATTTCTTTCCGGATAAATTGTTTAGCTCCCACCTCGAGATGCCCAGGTTAAACCTGACGCTCAAGGAGGAAGACGCACCCACTGAGGGCGGGGCAGTGGTGAGGTACACAGTGCCCCTGTCCCCCCGCAGGGCAGTGGTGAGTGTGCACAGGGCCCCTGTCCCCCCGCAGGGCAGTGGTGAGGTACACAGTGCCCCTGTCCCCCCGCAGGGCAGTGGTGAGTGTGCACAGGGCCCCTGTCCCCCCGCAGGGCAGTGGTGAGGTACACAGTGCCCCTGTCCCCCCGCAGGGCAGTGGTGAGTGTGCACAGTGCCCCTGTCCCCCCGCAGGGCAGTGTTGAGGTACACAGTACCCCTGTCCCCCCCGCAGGGCAGTGGTGAGGTACACAGTGCCCCTGTCCCCCCGCAGGGCAGTGGTGAGGTACACAGTGCCCCTGTCCCCCCGCAGGGCAGTGGTGAGGTACACAGGGCCCCTGTCCCCCCGCAGGGCAGTGTTGAGGTACACAGTGCCCCTGTCCCCCCACAGGGCAGTGGTGAGCGTGCACAGTGCCCCTGTCCCCCCGCAGGGCAGTGGTGAGGTACACAGGGCCCCTGTCCCCCCGCAGGGCAGTGGTGAGGTACACAGTGCCCCTGACCCCCCCCAGGGCAGTGGTGAGCGTGCACAGTGCCCCTGTCCCCCCACAGGGCAGTGGTGAGCGTGCACAGTGCCCCTGTCCCCCCACAGGGCAGTGGTGAGGTACACAGTGCCCCTGTCCCCCCGCAGGGCAGTGGTGAGGTACACAGTACCCCTGTCCCCCCGCAGGGCAGTGGTGAGGTACACAGTGCCCCTGTCCCCCCGCAGGGCAGTGGTGAGGTACACAGTACCCCTGTCCCCCCGCAGGGCAGCGGTGAGTGTGCACAGTGCCCCTGTCCCCCCGCAGGGCAGTGGTGAGGTACACAGTGCCCCTGTCCCCCCGCAGGGCAGTGGTGAGGTACACAGTGCCCCTGTCCCCCTGCAGGGCAGCGGTGAGGTACACAGTGCCCCTGTCCCCCGCAGGGCAGTGGTGAGGTACACAGTGCCCCTGTCCCCCCACAGGGCAGCGGTGAGGTACACAGTGCCCCTGTCCCCCCGCAGGGCAGTGGTGAGTGTGCACAGGGCCCCTGTCCCCCCACAGGGCAGTGGTGAGGTACACAGTGCCCCTGTCCCCCCGCAGGGCAGTGGTGAGGTACACAGTGCCCCTGTCCCCCACAGGGCAGTGGTGAGGTACACAGTGCCCCTGTCCCCCCGCAGGGCAGTGGTGAGGTACACAGTGCCCCTGTCCCCCCGCAGGGCAGTGGTGAGTGTGCACAGTGCCCCTGTCCCCCCGCAGGGCAGTGGTGAGGTACACAGTGCCCCTGTCCCCCCGCAGGGCAGTGGTGAGGTACACAGTGCCCCTGTCCCCCCGCAGGGCAGTGGTGAGGTACACAGGGCCCCTGTCCCCCCGCAGGGCAGTGGTGAGGTACACAGTGCCCCTGTCCCCCCGCAGGGCAGTGGTGAGGTACACAGTGCCCCTGTCCCCCCGCAGGGCAGCGGTGAGGTACACAGGGCCCCTGTCCCCCGCAGGGCAGTGGTGAGGTACACAGTGCCCCTGTCCCCCCGCAGGGCAGTGTTGAGGTACACAGTGCCCCTGTCCCCCCGCAGGGCAGTGGTGAGGTACACAGTGCCCCTGTCACCCCGCAGGGCAGTGGTGAGGTACACAGTACCCCTGTCCCCCCGCAGGGCAGTGTTGAGGTACACAGTGCCCCTGTCCCCCCGCAGGGCAGCGGTGAGGTACACAGTGCCCCTGTCCCCCCGCAGGGCAGCGGTGAGGTACACAGTGCCCCTGTCCCCCCGCAGGGCAGCGTTGAGGTACACAGTGCCCCTGTCCCCCCGCAGGGCAGCGGTGAGGTACACAGTGCCCCTGTCCCCCCGCAGGGCAGCGTTGAGGTACACAGTGCCCCTGTCCCCCCGCAGGGCAGCGTTGAGGTACACAGTGCCCCTGTCCCCCCGCAGGGCAGTGGTGAGGTACACAGTGCCCCTGTCCCCCCGCAGGGCAGTGGTGAGTGTGCACAGTGCCCCTGTCCCCCCGCAGGGCAGTGGTGAGGTACACAGGGCCCCTGTCCCCCCGCAGGGCAGTGGTGAGCGTGCACAGTGCCCCTGTCCCCCCGCAGGGCAGTGGTGAGGTACACAGTACCCCTGTCCCCCCGCAGGGCAGTGGTGAGCGTGCACAGTGCCCCTGTCCCCCACAGGGCAGTGGTGAGGTACACAGTGCCCCTGTCCCCCCGCAGGGCAGTGGTGAGGTACACAGTGCCCCTGTCCCCCCGCAGGGCAGTGGTGAGCGTGCACAGTGCCCCTGTCCCCCCGCAGGGCAGTGGTGAGGTACACAGTGCCCCTGTCCCCCCGCAGGGCAGTGGTGAGGTACACAGGGCCCCTGTCCCCCGCAGGGCAGTGGTGAGCGTGCACAGTGCCCCTGTCCCCCCGCAGGGCAGTGGTGAGGTACACAGTGCCCCTGTCCCCCCGCAGGGCAGTGGTGAGGTACACAGGGCCCCTGTTCCCCGCAGGGCAGTGGTGAGTGTGCACAGGGCCCCTGTCCCCCGCAGGGAAGTGGTGAGCGTGCACAGTGCCCCTGTCCCCCCGCAGGGCAGCGGTGAGGTACACAGTGCCCCTGTCCCCCCGCAGGGCAGCGGTGAGGTACACAGTGCCCCTGTCCCCCTGCAGCAGCGGGAGTCTCCCTGGACTTCTGGCAGCCAGTGCTGTTCAGATTTGGGGGTTCTCCGAGGACAGTGGACTGGCCAAGGGGCTTTTGCTCAGTCATCTCTCTGGGTATGTGTCCCCTCTCAGGAGCATGCTAAGCCAGCAGGCTGTGGTGGCCCCTGCCAGGCTGTGTGATCTGAAGTCAGCTGCTAGCCTGTCTGTCTGCTCCTCGTAAGTGGGGACAGCGTTCTTTCCTACTCACAGGGCTCCCGGGACGTTCAACGAGTGGGCTGAATGTCCACAGGGAGGACTCCATTCTGAGTCTTTGTGCTGCTGGCCATGGGAGCAGCTCTTAGGGAGATGAGGAGCTGCGGGCAGCAGGTCCCTTCCACGCAGGCCACCTATGTAAGAAGTGAAATGTCCGTTTGAGGGGAGGAAGGAACTGGTCTGGCTGGTCGGGATTCCAGAACCTCCTGGGAGCCACGCCCCCACCCCCCTTGGTCATAAGATTGGAACTAACCAGGGAACCCTGAAGGACAAGGGCTGGGCCGCCTGGGCCTGGTTTGTGGTCTGCCGGAGGACCGAGCCTGGACCCCGGGGGCTGCCCAGTGCCTCCTGCCTGGGCCCTGTGCTGTCTGGGACCCCAGCCCTGCAGCAGGCTCCTGCCTTCTCTCCAGCCCCCGTGCCCACCCTGGAGGACACTCTGCATTAACATAGAAGGTTTATTGATTCAAGTTTTCCTTTTAACTTACGGAGAATTTCCGATATTCAGAGGGCAGCAGGATGAGGAGGGCCCTAGGCTGGGCGCCTGCCTCTGCCCACTCCTGCCCACTCCTGCCCACTCCTGCCCACTCCTGCCCACTCCTGCCCCTAGGTCATTTGCAAGTAGTTCCCAGACCTTGGCCTCCATAAATATCGTAGTGAGAATTGTCACTTTTTAAAAGTTATTTCTCCCAACTTTATAAGGTGTAATTGGTGAGTGAAAATCGTACGTGTTCACGGGGCTCAGCGTGAGGTTTTCCGACACGCGTGCGTTGCGAAATGGCGAGATCAAGCTCAAACCCGTTTTTGAAACATGACTGCGATACTTTTATGCTTAAGACGACTCACAAGAAGCCCTCCTTCCCTCCCGTGCCCACTCGGCATGCAGACTCCCAGTCACTTCGCGTCTCCCAGTTGCTTTTCGGTTTTTGGAACATCAGGATCCAAACGAGGCCCACGAGTTGTGGTCGCCCTTCCCAAGCCCTCGAGCCCAAGCCTCTGCTCCCCGGGGACCCCCCCACTTCCACCCCCCTGAGAACGGGCACCTGAGACGGGCGCCTGAGCCGGCCTCATGGGGGGACGTCACTGGCCAGTCCTCCTGGGAGCCGCCTGGTGTTCACAGGTGGGGCTGACAGGTGAGGAGGCAGCGTCTGAGCAGGTGCCACTCATCGGGGTGACCTGGGCCCCCTGTGACACTCTGTCCCCGCCGCCTACTCACAGCAGCCAGCTCAGGAGCCAGGGGCCTTCACCCAGAGGTCTGGGGTAGTGGGACCTGGTCACAGAGGACTCAGACTTGCCTTGAACTGCCCTGAGCCCGCTGTATTGAGGGGTGGCGTTTGACCTGGCCCACCTGTAGCCAGGGCTTTCTGTGAAGCGGCATCTGCAGGTCAGGGTGCGCCTGGGGGGCCTTTGAGGATTCCCCTTTAGTTTCTGAGGACCAGTGACAGCTATACTTGAATTCAGACAGAATGACTGACCTGCACCTTGGCCAACCATGACAGCAGGAGCCACCTCTGAATCACGGGTCTCTCCTCTGTGCAGGGGCCTGTGTTTCAGGTGCAAAGGCCCTGAGGCAGGAGCAGCTCAGTGTGTGGGAAGAGCAGTCCGGAGGCGCGTGGCTAGCGCAGAGGAGGGTGGCGGTGGCACGACGGGCCAGGTGAGAGGGTCCTTCAGACTCTGGCAGGGGTTTGGATCTTATTCCAAGAGCTCTAGGAAGCCCTTGACATAAAGAGGGCTACTTGGGAGGGCTTCTTAGGCCTTGGGATGGTCAAGTTTGGAGTCAGGGGACAGGTGGGAGCCTGAGGTGTGGCTTGGGATGGAGAGAGCACAGGACGGAGCCCCCCTCAGGGCAGAGGTGGGGTCCAGGATCCACCCCCAGGCCTGAGTGTGAGCAGTAGCGACTGTGGCCGAGCCCCAGTGGCCCCCGACTCAGGAACAGAGCAAGCAGGGCAGGAGGTGGGGGTGGCCCTCAGCAGACGGTCCAGGGGCCCCCAGGGGTGTGGACAGGCCCCAGCAAGGTGGGGAAGCAGGTCCGCTCATTGGATGTCCTGCCCGGTTCTAGGGCCTCCTCCCCCACCTGGACAGTGGTGGGCACAGGCCGCCTGCCTGCCAGCAGGAGGCCCTGAGGTGGGTGGTACGGGTGGTCAGTGGGGTCTGGTCCACAGATTAGGGGCACAGCGGACACAAAAGGGAGAAAATTGCTCGTCGTGGGTGCTGGTGACTGCCCAGCCAGCGACAGCAGCCCCTTCGCCTCCCAGATTCCGATTTCAGCACCTGAGACTGGTATGACCCTTGACCCTTTCTCCCTGGGCCTGGGGGTGAGGCCCTGGTGGCCGTGGCCCATCCCTCGTCCCTCCGGAGCCCTCTGTGAGACTCCTGGTCCCCTATGAGAGCCGAGCTTCCTCTGTTCCCCACACAGCGGACGGACGCGCCACTCAAATTAAATTGGGTGCTAATTTGCCCGAGGTAAGTAGGTGTTAATTGTAGCTACAGCATTAAGATAATTGCTGGCAGGGCCTATTTGTGTAATGTGCAAATATATTTTTACAGCAACAAACCATTTTGCTATGAATTATAAATAGAACGGTTGGGTGATTTGAAATCTGTTTTGCATGAGGCGCGGGCAGGCTGGCCCCCGTGCAGGTCTGGCTCCCAGAAGGGCTGCGGCCCGCCCAGCCCAGCAGGAGCTGAGGGTCCTCATCCCCACCCTGGCGTAGGCCTCTGGGCCAGGCAGCGAGGGTCAGGGGTGAGAGAGGTGGGGGACTCGGATCCCTGCGGCAGGCTGGGTGCTGGGCTCATGCCCTGAAGTCCCTCGTCCAGGAGAAGAGCCGTTCAGCGTCTGGTCACTCCTGCTGCGTCTTCTTCCCGGGTGTGGGGGCCACGCACACCAGGTCCTGCACTGGGCCCCAGGGTCCTGTCTGAGCTCAGTGCTCAGGACCCATGGGGACCATCAGCCAGAGACGAGCTTCCACCCATCGCCGGTTGAGAGCCGAGAGGGGTGGCCCTGGATGCCAGGGTGTGGTGTGGTCAGAGGGTGGACAGCGTGGACCCCAGGCAGGGCTTCGTGATTGAAAAGAAAGGGGTCTGAAGCAGGGGGCGGGGGCCTGCCTGCGAGCCGAGGCCCTGGGCTCCGTCTCCCTGGGTCCTGCAGACCTGGACACCCTGGCACTGCTGAGCAAGCCAGCACCTTCTGGTCCCCACCGGGACTCTTTCAGCCACACCTGATTTATGTCACCATGGTGACCTAAGGGCGGGTAGATAACTTCAGAATGAGGCTCCTTCCAGAAGCAACCGTGCATTATTGGGTTGGGATTTTTTCCTTTCTTTTCTTTGGCGGTGCTGGGGATGGACCCCGGGGCCGTCACAGGCTGGGCGAGTGCTCCACCCTGAGCTACAGCCCCAGACCTTTTTATTTTATTTTGAGACAGTGCCTCACTAAGTGGCCGAAACTGGCCTCCAACTTGCAATCCTCCTGCCTCAGCCTCCTAAGTAGCTGAGATAGCAGGAGGAGCTGGGATCATAGGGGTGCGCCACCAGGTCCTGTAGGTTGGGACTTTCTGAAGGTCCTCACTGGGTTGGGGTCCACCCACGTTAGGGAGGGTCATGCTTCACTCAAGCCACCTGATTCTGATTCGAATCTCACCCACAAACACCTTCACTGCTCCTTGAGCAGTGTGTGACCAGACACCTGCTGCACACGGAAGGGCCCCCACAGGCTGCTGCAGCCGCTCACCCGTGACCGGCTGCTCCCCAGGGACCTCCAGCCAGTCTGCACCGCCCTGGGCTCCTGGGCAGCTGTGTGGCACTTGGGGGGTAGGACGCTGGCCTCCTGCCTCCTGGGCCCTCAGCAGTAGGACAGGCAGGGCTTCCTCCTTGGGCCCTGGACACCGATGGGTGCAGGGACCTGTCCACGCATATAAGGGCAGAGGGAGGCTGGTGGCCACTGGTCCAAGCCCACAGGATCGTGGACACCAGGAGAACTCACTGGCCCTGCTGTAGGACGGTGGTGGGGAGGCTCGCGGAGTGTCCAGCACCCCCTTGTCCCCTGCTGCAGCGAGGCCGGGTTCCCATGGCACGGGAGTAACCACCTGTGCTCGGAGGTGGGCAATCCAGACAAAAGGTCCTGTGCTTGTGAGAGGAAAAGGAAGCCACTGTCACCATGGTGGGGTCACTGTCACTGTGGTGGGGTCACTGCTCTGGGACCACCAGGGCTTCACGGGGCCCTCTGGGATTGCATGTGGCAGGGAGGACGGGAGGGCTGACTGGAGCAGGGGGAAGGTTCCCTGGGTCCAGAGCCTCCTGCAAGGCTTTGAAACAAGAATGTCCAGACGTGTCCCGCTCCTGGGACCGTGCCCCTGCCTTGGGGGGGGGGCGTGTGGGCCTGGCATCCGGAAGCCCACTCTGGTGCTGCTGTTTGGCTTGCGGAGGTTTGTGCTGAAGCATGTCCCTGATGGAGCCGGTTTCCAGGCTGGCCCAGGGGAGGGGCTCTGGAGGCTCTGGGGGAGGCTGGGGGAGGCTCTGGGGGAGGCTGGGGAGCAGAGGCTGTGGCGGAGTCCCGGGCTGGAGCTTCCTGCTCCTCCCAACATCAAGAGTGGGGAGCCCCTCCTCCCGTCGTGGGGTTTAAATGGCCAACAGGGAGACAGGGAGTCCCCAGGGACATGGGTGTCACCTGGGGGTAGGGGCAGCCCTCATCTGTGTCCAGTGGCCAGGGCTTGCTAGGGACAAGGGACACCTGGCCTGACTGTGGAGCCCCCCCAGGGCTTCTCCCCGCCAGCTGCCTTGGGCCGTGTCCTGGGGTGGGTGAGGTCGGCTCCTTGGCTCAGCAGGTCGGCGGCTCCCCTCAGGGTGCAGGTTCCAGGCCGGGGTGTTGCCCCTTAGCCCTGGCAGGTCCCCAGCTGCTCCCCAACCCAGGGAAGCCAAGTGTGGAGGAGGGGCTGGGCTCCCAACTGGAGAGGGGCCAGCGGGGACCAGGCAGGGCACGTTGGGCCACTTGTCTGTCCCCCAAGGCCCTGCACCCCACCAGGGAGGCGAACCCGAGCCTGAGCTTGCACGGCGGGGCATGGGGGCGTGGGGGCAGCCAGTGACATCACTGCTCCATCCTCAGAAGCCGCGGCCCAGGATCAGGCGATGGAGGAAACACAGAGGTCGGCCCAGGGAGGGCTGCGGGCAGAGGTGGCAGCAGGTCAGGGTTCTGGGTGAGACGTGTCTTGGGGACCTATGTGGACCCCAGGTCTGTGTGCCCTGGAGCAGGAAGGAATGTGCCCTGGAGCAGCAACCCAGGGGGCTTGCTGGAGGTAGACGGCCCAGAGCTGCAGGTGACACACAGAACCTGTGTGTGTGTGTGTGTGTGTGTGTGTGTGTGTGCGTGTGCACACCCTTCCTCCCTCCTGCTCCGGGAGGGGTCCCCAGCAGTGCCCTGGCAGCCCCTGGGCTTGGCCGCAGGTCAGCGAGCAGCTGGGCAGGTTCTTGCTTGTCTCACGGCTCAGATGGGGCAAAACTTGGGGCCAAGGCAACACAACAGTGTGGCAGCAGGGTCCAGCCCGAGGGAGCAGGTGGCCGGGCTCCCGGGGGTGCTGGTGGGCGGAGGGAGGAGGCTGGTGGAGACCCCACAGGGAGCCCAGGGATCGGCGGCTGCGGACATGGCAAGAGTAGCGTCTCCCCTCTGCACCCCCAGCACCCCTCCCAGGGGACCCTGCAGTGGCGCCTGAGCCCAGCATGAGCTTCGCAGGACAAACCCAGCGACGGGGAGAACTGTGGGCAGGGAAGACCCTGTCGCCCAGGCCGGGCGGGGGAGGCTCAGAGGAGGCGCAGGGCTTGCTGCGGACCTTGGGGACCCTGAGCCAGAGCGGGGGCCCCTCTGAAGCCTCAGGACTGCGCCTGATAGATGCGGAGCCTGGACTTCATGGGGCGGAACCAGGGCTGCCTCCTCAGTCCCCTCTACTGCTAAGAAAGTCGCCGTGACCACAGGAACACCTTGGGGACACCTTGCCAAGAACAGGCTTATCCCTCAGTTTGGAAACCGCAGGGTGCATCACGGCTGCCCGCTCCCCCTCTCTGCTCCCGGGCTCCTGGACAGTGAGTGGAGGGGTGTCTCAGCACCGTGCATCTCCTGGACACGCAGCATCTCCTGTGTGGCCCAGTGCCATTACCACACCTGAGAGAGAGTCGGCAGTGATTCCTTAATATTGTTGATGACTCAGGCCACCTGCTCCATGTGTCCAGGAGTGTTCAGGCTGGGGAGGCTGAGGCAGGAGGAGCGCAAGTTCGAGGCTAGCCTGGACAACTTAGGGACGCCCTACTTCAAGATTTAATAAAAGGGCTGGGGATGCAGCTCAGTGCGAAGCACCCCTGGCGTCAATCCCCAGCACCATAAACAAAGAGATGAATACCCTAGAAGCACGTGAACCAGAACCCCTGGGGCTCCCGCCCTGCATGGGCCTCTCTTAGGCTTCCTTCCACCTAAATGGGTCCCCTTGGCCCACCTGCTGTTTCTTAAATGACCTCGACTTCTCAAGAGGCCAGGCCGTCTGCTCCTAGAGAGCGTCTCGTTCTGGGTCTGATTTCCCCATGTTCTCATGGTCGGGATTTCCTGTGCCCTGAACACTGTTCCTGGGGCTCAGTGAGGGTCAGGCTCAGGCTCCTGGGCCAGCAGCCTCCCTGGAGCTTGCTGTTGGAGTGCGCTGGCGGGCGGCCTGGGATCTCGGGCCGTCCCACTCTCGGTGTTGGGTTTGCTGGTTTGGCTGAGCTGTGACCTCCAGGGTCCCCACCGCTGAGCTGCATTTTCTCCTGCAGTGGGAATGACCTGGGTGGGGATCAGCTTTGGCCCTTGGTGGACGGCCTGTTCCCTGTCTGATGACTGCCCAGGTCTTTGCCTGAAGCTGTTGTTTCTTTTTTTCTTTTCTTTTTTTGTACTAAGGATTAAACCCAGGGGCCCTTTACTACTCAACCATATCCCAGCTCCTTTTATTTTTTATTTTCAGACGGGGTCTAAGTTGCTGAGACTGGCCTCAAACTTGCAATCCTCCTGCCTCAGCCTTCCAAGTTGCTGGGATTACAGGTGTGCACCACCATCTCCAAACTTAAAAATTGTTGGACCTTAAATGTGTGGAGCTATTTCTGGACTCTGTGTGCTCCACCGGTCTGCATGCTGCAGGTCTCTCTTTATGACAACACCACACTGTTCTGATTATGGTAATTTGGAATAGGTTTGAAATTGATGTCTTTCAGTTCTCTTTCTTTCTAAACTTACTGTGGCTCTTGTAGGTCATTTTCAGTTGCACATAAATTTTGGAATCAGTTTATTAATTTCTAGGAAAAGTCCACTAGGGATTCCTTGAGGATTGTGTTTGATTCTATAGATTGGTTTGAAGAGAATTGACATCTTTAGAGTAATGTGTCTTTTAATCCATGAACATAGTATACTTCCCCGTTTATTTAGACCCTTTGATTTTTTTTTTTAAACATTTTGTAGTTTTTTGTGTTCAGATCAGACACTTTTTTTGTTTTTATCCCTAGGTATTTTGAAATTTTTTATACATATATTGTTAGTGAACTTTTAATTTTAATTTCCAATTTGTTCATTGCTTGTATTTAGGAATATAATAGATTTTTACATATTGACTCTTCTCCTTAATCCTTTTTGTTTATTGGTTCAAGTAGATCTTTTGTAGATTCCTTAGGATCTTCTGCTTAGATATCATGTAGGGAAAGTTTTATTTATCTTTCTTTCCAATTTGTGTGCCTTTTGCTTTTTTTCTTGTTGCGGTGGGTGGGACCTTGTGTAGACTGGTGCACAGAAGTGGTGAGGAGGACTATCACTGCTCTGCAAGTTTGGGTCTTTCACCATTGAGTATGATGTTAACTGCAGGTTTTTTTTGTAGGAAGTCATTGTCCACTGGCTGTGGACAGTGTCCCTGATCTCTTTATCAAGTTTAAAAAGATCTTAATTTTGCTAGTTTTTGCTATTGAACATATCTTTAATTTTGTCAAATATTTTTCTGCATTTATTGAGATGCTCATTCCCACCCCCCACCCCATTTCTATGGTGAACTGTGCTGATTTTTTTAATGTTAAAACATCTTTGCACAACTGAAATAAACTCCACTTGGAAACGATAGATTATACTTTTTGGATATTGCTAGCTTTGATTTGTCAATATTTTGTTTATGATTTTCATGTTTATGTCCATGAGCAATATTGGGCTATAGTTTTGTTGTCTTTGGTTTTAGCATTGGGGTAATGATGGCCACATAAAACCAGTTTGGGGTATTTCCTTATTTTCTGGCAGAGTTGTGCGTCTCTCTTGTCTGGGTTGGTGAATGTATTGGCGCAGCCACTTGGTAGATCCCCTCACAGTGTTTTGACGTCTGTAGTGTCTGTAGTGCTCTCTCTCGTCTCGAGATGTAGTGTTGGTTCTGTATTGGAAGACATCTACTTTGTAAGCTCGGTGTTCTAGTCATTGAATTGAAGTACCCAAGTGCTTTCATACAGGAGTTGTGCCCTTCTCATAGACCCTAAAAGCTCGATTTTAGCTAATTACACCTCAGCCAGAGTGTTTTCCAGAGTGCTCTCAGGACAGCTGTTGGTGACATCAGGATGGTCTGGCACTAGTGGAGCCATGTGAAATCCGCCTACCTTTTAAAACGGTAACGATGATGGCCGTGAGAACATTCACTGCCAACCCGCCGTGTGACAGGCAGCTTGTTGCATCATCTCAGTGAATCCTCGTAATATCTCTGTGAGAAGGGAACCTTATTGTCTCCGTTGTCTTTCCTAAACTAGGAAATGGAGATGCAGAGAGGTCGGGGTAGTTGCTGAAGCTTATCCAGGTGGTCTGACTGTGTGCCATTGGATCGTCTTCCTGGCTGCTCTGTCTTGGTCAGTCGGGAGGGGCTGGTGTTTAAGAGGCACCCCGAGGGGATGAGGTCTCTGGGGCAGCCGCACGGCTGAAAGGAAGTGAGCACCAGAGTGTCCGCCGCTTGACCCCGCCGTCCTACCTGCCGGCTGAGCTGGCCTGAGTAACGGCTCAGCAGAGCTGGGGAGGGTCCAGCCGCCTGGGTGTCACCCTCTGGTGGACCTGGCCACCTCTCCCCTCCAACCTGCCTGACCATGATGTGGGGACAAACACCCAGGGCAGTGTCCGAACCCCGAGGGACGTGAGTCTTCCCTGCAGGGAAACATTTAGTACTTGGGCTGTTTCCCGCAGAGGTCGTAGTTGAACAGCCCGTCCTTCCCCATGACGTGGCTACTTTGGATTTGGGGAATCAGCTTCCCTGGCCGCCCGCACCCTCATCCACTGCCCGGTTGGGCCACATGTCCACCTGCTCACCTTTGACTCCGAACCTCGCCCTGCCAGAGGCTGGCAGCCTCCCTTTTCCTGCTGTTCTGGGAGGCCCCTCTGTTCCCCGTGTGTGAACCAGGGCGGAGGAGTCACCTCCAGAGTCAAGTGGCCACGTTTGAGTCGGAGACACCCATCACCTGAAGGCATTTCCAGAGACTCCCAGAGTCCTCATGGGTCTGAAGGCCTCGTTGGGCTGATTTAATTATTCCTCTCTCTCCAGGACATTGGGGCCTCCCAGGCCACGTCCCCCCCCCGTGACTCTCTGGGACAGTCGCGAGGTTCCTGCATCGCTCTATCTCGGAGTCTTCATTAGTGTAAATTTTATTCTGAATTATTGAGGCTTTATTGAGTCCCAGCTGCGGGCGCTCGGGAGAGACGTGTTGCGTGAGCCAGGTCTAGGGGCAGCGGGCCTCTGTTGGGGCAGGACCCGTGACACCGTCCTCCAAAGGCGCAGGGCGAGGGGGCACCTCTGGGTTGCTTTGTGAATCTCCTCCTGAGAGCCCCTCCCTCAGCCCACCCAAGGCCCTGCCTTGTCCCCTCTGTCCAGCCCCCACCCCATCCATGCTGATCTCCCCTCAGTCCCCACGGAGTGCCCGTCCACCTCCATCGCAGGTCCACCTGCTGCCAGGGCTGCTGGTGCCTGCCAGGTGCCCCCAAGGCTGCCCCACATCACCCTGCCCTGCAGCCCTGTTAGGGTCTGTAAACAAGTCAGGATGGCGCCTGGCATTTTGCCAGAGGGAGTGGTTTGTGAAGTAATGCCAGCGAGCCATTAAGTGTGGAGATTCCTTATTGGTTGACTGCTGTATCTAGTTTATGTTAATTAAGATAAGCTGTGTGGAATGTATATACCCCTCCTGTCCTACAATAAATGGCTCCCACTCCTGCTGTATCAATGTACACAAGTTGTTCGTCAACCCCGGCTATTTTGCTGCAGGCAGCTGGACTGCGGCAGAGCCAGCAGATTGGGCTAGCATGTGTAAATCTGTGCTAAATGGAGGACAATATTTGTTATGGAAGGTTGCCAATGAGGAATTTTTGCATGGAGATGGCTAGGCAAAATGCAGCAGCCAGTTACCCTCAAAGAAATCTGGATATGTTGTTAGGAAAAGGACCTTATGAGGGTCAACGGCAACAAGTTGAATATGATCATGCTATATATGCACAAATTGCTGCAAATGCAGTTAGGGCATGGAAGACTTTACAAGGACATGGAGATTTACAAGGCCAGTTATCTAAGGTGATACAGAGAGCTAATGAACCTTACGCTGAATTTGTAGATAGGCTTATTCAAACAGCTACCAGAGTTTTGGGGGATACAGAACAAGCAATGCCATTAATTAAACAACTGGCTTATGACCAAGCAAATCGTTGGTGCAGAGAGGTCATTAGACCATGAAAAATGGAGATTTAAACACATATATTATATTATGTAGAGACATTAATGAACAAGGGCAAGTCTTGGCAGCTGCAGTACAACAGGCTTTAGATGCCAGGCCAAAAACATGCTACAATTGTGAACAAACAGGACATTTTAAAAGGAGTTGCCCCATAGGAGGAGGGTTTAACAAAGCTAGGTATCAAAGGAGTAGAATACTGGGTATTTGCCCACGATGCCGTAGAGGGAGACATTGGGCTAATGAATGCCGTTCTCAAACCACCATAGAGGGTATTCCATTATAAAAAAACGAACAAGGACCAGGTGTCTATCCACGATATCGTGGAGAAAGGCATTGGGCTCCATTGCCAAAAAACGGACAGGGGGGCCCAATGCTCCAGGGCCCACGACCACAAATATACGGGGCACTGGAGGAACCCAGAAACACCATGGAGGAACCCAGCAACAGCATCAGGATAGTGCCCAGGACACATTATCCATCAGATCTCTCATCAGACGAACCAGAGGGAGCGCAGGGTTGGACATCTGCGCCTCCACCAGAGCAGTACTAACTCCAGAGATGGGAGTTCAAATCATTCCCACAGGGGTAAAAGGACCTCTTCCCCAAGGAACAGTAGGCTTATTATTGGGATGCAGTTCTTCTACTCTAAAAGGACTTATGATAGTCCTGGGGTAATTGATCCCGATTATGAAGGTGAAATAAAAATTATAGCTAGTTCTCCAAGAGGTATGTCAGTAATCTCACCAGGAGATAGAATAGCACAGTTATTAATAGTACCCAGTCTGCATGATAAATTTTCCAGTCGTACTGTACAAAGAGGTTCCAGGGGATTAGGCTCCACAAGTGTAGATTGGGCTATGCTGTCTTTAAATTTAGATTCTTGCCCCATGCTAAAACTAAATATTCAAGGTCATGAATTTAATGGGCTACTGGATACAGGTGCAGACCTTAGCATCATCTCTCATCAAGAATGGCCAAAACATTGGCCATTACAACAAGCCACTCAAACGCTTCGAGGCCTAGGAGTGGCAACTAATCCCCATAGAAGTGCAATGGTATTAGATTGGAAGGATCCTGAAGGATGTGAAGGAACTATACAGCCATATGTATTGGATCATCTTCCCATAAATTTATGGGGACTAGATGTCCTAGATCAATTAGGTTTGACATTAACAAATAATATCAATCCAAATGCTCCCACTATTAGGGCTAGACAAGGTTTCAGGAAAGAAAAAAGATTAGAAGAACAAGAACAAGGTATAGCAGCACCAATACAAATAGATCAAGGAACAGACAGACATGGGTTGGATTTTCAGAAAGGGCCACTGAGACAATCAAAATTACTTGGAAATCAGAAAGACCAGTGTGGGTTCCTCAGTGGCCCCTGACTAAAGAAAAGATACAAGTAGCCCATGACCTGGTCAAACAACAATTAGCGGAGGGACATATACAACCTTCCATATCTCCCTATAATACTCCCATTTTTGTCATCAAAAAGAAATCTGGTAAATGGAGATTATTGCAAGATTTAAGAGCCATTAATAATGAGATGGTTATTATGGGACCTGCTCAATCAGGGATTCCTCAATTGTCTGCTTTGCCAAAAATCTGGTTCGTTTTAGCTATAGATATTAAAGATTTGTTTTTTTTTTTTTAATTCCAATTCATCCTGAGGATAGTCCACGTTTTGCATTTACTATCCCTGCACTGAATCATGAAGGTCCTGATCAGAGATATGAATGGAAAGTACTCCCTCAAGGGATGGCTAACAGCCCAACTATGTGTCAAATTTATGTTAACAAAGCCACCCAATCCAGCCACTTAGAAATCAAAATCCTGAACTACAAATATTTCACTATATGGATGATGTGTTATTGGCACATAAAGATAAAAACACGTTGCTAAAATGTTATGCCACACTTACAAATTTATTACAAAGTTATAATCTAGAGATAGCAATAGATAAAGTACAATTAAATTTTCCAATTAATTATTTAGGAGTTCTATTATCCTCAATCATGGTCCGTCCACCAAAAATTCAAATACGAGTAGACCAACTCAAATCACTTAACGACTTTCAAAAGTTATTAGGAGACATAAATTGGATAAGGCCTTATCTAGGTATACCAACAGGAGAGTTGGGACCTTTATTTGATATCCTAAAAGGTCCATCAGATCCAAATTCACCCCGAATGTTAACGCCTGAAGCAAGAAAGGCATTAAAAATCATTGAAACATATATGGAAAATATGCATTTGGATAGAATTGATATAAGTTTGCCTTTATTATTTATTGTAATACCAACAAAAAATATTCCTACAGGAGTATTTTGGCAAGAAGGTCCATTATTGTGGATACATTTATCTTATTCTCCTATCACTATTCTCACTAGGTATCCTGAGGCTGTAGGACAGGAGCAGTATTTATACATTTTGCACAGCTTATCTTAATTAGCATAAACTCGATACAGCAGTCAACCAATCAGGAAGCTCCACACTTAATGGCTCGCTGGCGTTACTTCACAAACCACTCCCTCTGGCAAAATGCCAGGCGCCATCCTGACTTGTTTACAGACCCTAACACAGCCCCCTGTGCGTGCCCCCCCACTGACCCCTCATCCCCACGCCCAGCGTCCTGAGCAAACACGGCAGAGCTGCTCTCTGCGACTGGGGAGACGAGTGACAGTGGCATCTGCCGCCAGGTCCCAGGATGCCATCTCTGTGGAGGGCCAGGGAGGCTGGCGGCGGGGGAGGAAGTCATTGTCCACTGGCTGTGGCCAGTGTCGCTGATCTCCTGCCCCACGACCACCCTTGGGGTGGGGACCTTGCTGTCCCCGGCCAGCTGGCCCCACGGCACCACGCAGGCTGGGCTGCCTCTGCTCCTGAAGGCACTGGAGGGCCGGGGACTCTGCAGCTGTCCTCCGCCCGGGACCTGCCTGCTCCAGGACACGCTCAGCCTGCCCTCAGCAGGAGTCCTCTGCGTGTCCCCTGGGGCCAGCCCGTCCCCAGGCCTTGCCTGTGGAGCTGGTCCTCACCCAGGCGGGGACCAGCCTGCACCAAGCCTGGAAACAGAAGGCGCCCAGCCCGAGCCCTGGTGCCCACCCACCAGCACCACCTCACACCTGTCACCACGGATCCCCAGCCCGGGGTTGACCCCTCACGGATGGAGTTGTCCACCCTCTTTCGCGTCTGACACTCCACGTGACTGCGAGGCCCCTGCACCGTGTGGAGCCGTGTGGCCGCAGCTCATGTGCACACTGTGCAGGGCGCCCCCTGTGGGGCAGCTGTGGGCATGACTCCTTTCCCGGGTGGGTGTCCCTTGGGGACCGTCGGTGGCCGTGGTGCGGTGTGAACCAGCCCACGTGTCCGCGTGTGTTTGTGCTGAGTCTGGGAACTCAGAACTTACGTTGTGTTTAATTAGACAAATTCTGATTGGATGCCGGCGTTCAGACACCGCGCGCGGTTTTCATTTTAGGGAGAAACGAAAACGCAGCTGGGCCCTGGAAGGGCGTCCCCACCCCACCCCCGCGGGCTTGTCCCCGAGAGTGGACAGACGCCCCTGCCAGACCCTGGTGGTGGCAGCCTTAGGCCAGGATAGGACGTTCTGGCCTAGGGTCCTTCGTGCTGGAAAGGTGTGTCCAGGCTGGACCTGTAGCAGCTGGGAGGGGGAGGGGCAGTGCACACGTCCTCTTGGGGACCCACTTCCAGGAGGTCATACGTTCACATGTCAAAAAACCTCGCCCTGTGCAGCAGGCAGGAGGCCCCTGGGCTCCCTGGGTAAAGCCCAGCCCCTTGCCAGGCTCCCAGGGCTGCTGTGACAAATGACCATGAACTTGGTGACGTAGAAGTTACTCTTTCACAATTCCGGGGGCCAGAGTCCACGATCCAGGTGTGGGCAGGACCACACTTCCTCCCGAGGCTGCGAGGAGGGGCCTTTCTGCCACTTACAGTTCCTGGCGGCTCCCGACGTCCCTGGAGGGCTGGCCGCTCCATCTCCATCTCTGCCTCCGCCACACCTGGAAGCCCTCTGCGGGCTCTCCCCATGGACACCAGCCACTGCATTAGGGTCCCCTGCATCTACAATGACCTGGCCCCACTAATTGTCCCCAAGACACTGTTTCCAGATAAGACTCAGCCACATCGGGGACTGGAGCCCCGAGTCCCCTTCTCCTTCCAGCGGGGGCTCCCCCAGGGCCGTGGCTCAGCGGCTCCCTCCTGCCTTGCTACCTCACTCCAGCCCTCCCCGGCTTTGCGCCAGCCTCCTCCGCTGCCAGGCAGGCAGCGCCTTGGGACCTGGGTCAGAGAGCTGGAATTTAGGTCCCGACCCATCGCAGTGTGGCCACGGGCCAGTCGCTCTCTGGGCCTTAGTTCCCACTCCTGCCAGTGTGGGACAGAATTCATCTTGGGTCTCATTTTTCCTCCTCCTTGGTGCTACTCACTGGGTGAGCATGGTGGGTGCTCAGCTGAGTTAGAGTGCACAATGGGTGCCCAGCACAGGTGGGCACGTCGTGGGTTTGTGTCAGCAGCAGGTACAGAGCAGAGGCCGGTGGCTGTCTGAGAAAAGGACTTCAGGCCAGGTGTGGTGGCTCACGCCTATAATCCCAGCAGCTCAGGAGGCTGAGGCAGGAGGATCTCGAGTTCAATGCCAGCCTCAGCAAGAGCAAGGCGCTAAGTAGCTCAGACCCTGTCTCTAAATAAAATACAAAATAGGGCCAGGGATGTGTCTTAGTGGTCGAGTGCCTCTGAGTTCAATCCCTGGTCCCCCCAAAAGAAAAGGGACCTCAGAAGGGTCCCACACTCCCCTCCGTATTCGAGAACATGACTGACCTCCCCCAACGCTTGCTGTCCACTGCAGGGACCTGGAGGGGACCTCTGCGCTGGGTGCTGGGGGAAGGCTCTGCGTTACCCATGGCTGGCCAGGACCCTGCACTGAGCACCAGCCACCCGTTTTACGATGTGGCCAGACATGGCATCCTGCAGGTGGCAGGTAAGTCAGATCAGGGGCAGTGTCAGCTTTCGGGCCCTGTGGGGTGGGACAGGCTCTCCGACCGTCTGGCCTCCCTTGGGCTGTGCCCAAAACGGAGATGGTGATTGGCACGAGACACCTGGCTGTGCTCTGAGGGGGCAGTGACACCTGTCAGAGCGTTGCTGGGAGCTCTGAGGAGCTGAGGGACCATGCTCCGTCACTCTGAGGAGCAGAAGCCCCAGTTGTGGGGAGCGTGTCGTTAAGAAGGGCGCAGCCAGGCTCCCCTCGCCCAGAGCAGCAGGCCTCTGCACGGGCTCAGAAGACCTGCAGCCCGCCCAGCGCCCGTTGGAGGGACGCACACTGCAGCACCCAGCCTGGGCCTGGGATCAGGGACCCTCCGTGCGAGCTTCTCAAGTGAACAGTGACCCCAGCCCCGCTCCTGGGTCCCCTGCGCTCACGTCCGTCACCCTCTCATCTCCAAGGAGCTTGGGTCCTAGAGGAGTAAGAGGCAAAGAGAGGCCCAGTTCTCACTCGTTGGAGACCCAGAGTCAAGGAGAGGAAGCATCTTGGTGTCCACTGACACAGAGGAGGGATCGGAGGTGGGGTTGGCCGGGCACCCCGTAGCTCCAAGACCCCGAGGTCCTTTTGAGAAAATGCTCAGGACAAACGTTGGGGACACAGATCCACAGATCAGGTGCCAAGGAAAGGTAGGAAACCGTTGTTTTACATAAGGCACAAAAATATGTTTGTGTTTCTATAAGATGGGCTTAGTACTAACTTTAAATGAACAAATGGGTAACTATTCTCAGATTTTCTGTTCTGGGAGGCCAGCAGGGCAAATATCTGCACAGGGTCCCGCTTTTTTTTTTTTTTTTTTGGTACTGAGGATTGAACTCAGGGGCACTCAGCCACTGAGCCACGTCCCAGCCCTATTTTGTGTTTTATTTAGAGACAGGGCCTCACTGAGTTGCTTAGTGCCTCGCAGTTGCTGAGGCTGGCTTTGAACTCTTGATCCTCCTGCCTCAGCCTCCTGAGCCTCTGGGACTACAGGTGTGCACCCCGCGCTCAGCTGACCCACATGTTTTTAAAACACTCCTTGAGATTCTTAATAGTAGCCCCTAGAGGACTGTTGGGTTCTGAGACCTGGGAGTTGGCGGGGCAGTGACCACCCAGCTGGAGGCCCCTGGGTGCTTGAGCAGGTGGGTGGTGGTCAAGGTCTCTACAGGGTTAATTGATGGGTCGAGCCGGTCAGCTCTGCCTCCTGCTCTTTGCTGGTTTCCGTCAACCGCCAGCAGGAGTGGGTCCTGGTCAGAGCTCCCTGCTGGCCTGTCCAGGTCCTTCGGTTCTGCCCTCCTTGGCTTCCCGTGCTGGACGCTGTGCAGTTGGGAGGCGAACACCTGGGCGGCTGGTCTCACGTTGTCCTTGTGTTGTTCGTGGGTGGCTTGGTGTCCTCCGGCTCCTTGTCCTGAAGTCTGATTTTTGGTGACGTTCACATGACCACAAAGCTGTGTGGCTTTCCGTCCTTGGAGCCAGCAAAGCTTGCCCCTCCCCGCCTCCCTGCCCGCTGCCCAGGTCACAGCCTGCAGGGGCATCTCTTCACCAGCTCATCATTGGAACGTTAGCGTCCACGAGAGAGGGACGCAGGGCTTGGCCCGCAGCAGCTGACCGGGCCACCACAGTGGCTGGGGGTGGGTCACCCAGAGGACAGACTTGAAGGGTGCTGTGGGTCCTTCAGTGTCATTAAGGGGCTGTGGACACACCTGAGGTTGTGCCCGGGGTCCTCCGCTTGGCTGGTCCACTGCTGCAGAGCCCTGGAGTGGTGTGTGGCCGAGGTCTCGGGTCCTAGATAGTCTTTTGTTTTGGAGCAAAGTTTTCAAAAGGAGCTTCTTAGAAACCTAACCATCTTCAAAAAGACGGCCTCAGGCCACTCTGAGAAGCCCTGGAGAAGCTCACAGGAGGCGGAGGGGACAGCAGAGTCAAGATCCCCTCGCTTTAGAGAAGCCATTGGCCCCAGCCTGGTGGGAGGCGGTGGCTGAGGCGCCTGAGCTGCTGGCACCAGAGCCCCCAGTGGGGAGCTGACCGGGCCTCCCTGCCGCCCGCCCTCCTCCCGGCCGCACCTCCTTCCCTCCTCTCTAACTCTGGCTCCTGCTCCTGAGGGGTCCCTAGGGACAGTTCAGGGTCCTCTTTCTTCTGGGGCCCTTTCAACAAGGGCTTGACCACGTCCTTCAAGTCCAGCCAGACCTGGTCCCCTGACAGACGGGCTCCTCTCGGGCAAAGCCAGACCACAGCCAGATCCAGAGACTTGTCAGAGCAGGTCTGAGGGCTGGGGCCGGGGCTCAGGGTGGAGCGCTGGCCCAGCGCGTGTGAGGCCCTGGGTTCCGGCCTCAGGGCTGCGTATAAAATAAAGGTCTTGTGTCCATCTACCATGAAGAAAATTTTTTACTAAGTTTTTTTAAAAAAACCTTTCTGAGCAGTCCCTCACAACCTAGGCATTAGGTGTCTGGCTAAAGGGAAGCTCCGTAGAATTCTAACCGGCCGAGTGGTGTTTCATAAATGACATTGACTTTGGTATTTTAAGAAGAGGTCCTGGTTGGGCCAGGTGTGTTGGTGCATGACCATGATCCCAGCCACTCAGGAGGCTGAGGCAGGAGGATTGCAGGTTCAAGGCCAGCCTCAGCAACTTACTGAGACCCTGTCTCAAAGTGAAAAATAGAAAGTGCTGGGGTGTGGCTCAGGGCTGAAGCATCCCTGGGTTTACTCTCCAGGACCAAAAGAAAAAAAGAAGTGGTCTTAGTGGGGAAAGCATGTTTGGGGGTCTGAAGCTTGGATCTGGGGCCCAGGCTCAGAATGAGGGCAGGTGGCGGGAAGCAGGTGGGAGATGGAAGGTTCTAGGCCCAGGGACCAGAGGAGGCGGGAGGCACAATCTCAGAGATGTGGAGGGACAACTGGTAGGGAAGAGAAGGAGAGGTCACACAGGATCTTGTGCTGGACCCAGAAGTGCGCCCTCCTCACAGAGCCCAGCAGGGCAGCTGGCCTCCTGCAGGACGCAGACCAGGCAAGCCCTCAGATCTCCTCCACGTCTGCGGAAATGGCTGCGGCCTGGGGCCTGCTGCGCTCACCAGCCTGGAGCAGCGGGCGCCTGGAGGAGAGGCGCAGGGAGGTCGTGGGCGCTGGGCTCCTTCACGCACACCCCATCCCGGGCCGCGAGGGAGTAGCGGGGAGGAGAAATCGCGGATCCACCCTGGGCCTGGCGGATCCTGCTCTGCGTGGGCTGCATTCATTTCCTTCCAAGCTGTGACCTCGCGAAGCCTTCTGGATCCGCGACCTGTGTTCCCAGAGCACAGCCGAGGGGTTTCTCACCTCCACTGAGGTCCTTGGTGCAGATGCCACGGTGACAGTGACAGTGACGTCACGGCTGCAGCAGGAATGCTCCAGGGAATCCTCAGGGCTGCTGAGGACGCCCGTGTCCGGGAACTGGGGAGAGCAGACCCTTGGTGCGGGGAGCAGAGAAGGCTCCCGGGGAGGCGGGTGCTGCTCAGAGGCAGCGGCTGCAGGCTGGCCCCCTGCCCGGCCCTGGCCTGGCCTCTGGGCCTCAGTTTCCTCTCCTGTGAGGTGACAGGACGCAGCCCTCCTGAAGCGCCAGGCTCCTGCCGTAACGAGCGCTGTGTGTGGCTCGCCCAGGCTGTCCAGTGGGCTGGCTCATCTTCCTGCAGCCCCCAAGGTCAGCTTTATTATTGTCCCCATCATGCCAGGACAGGGAGGCTGGCCGGTCATCTGGGAGCTGTGGTGGCTGAGGAGGAGAATCCAAGGCGGAGGCTGGGCGGGCAACTTAGTGAGACCCTGTCTTGAAATGCAGGATTTTTTTTTTAAGGGCTGGGGATGTGGCTTGGTGAAGCCTTGCCTGGCACACGTGAGGCCTGGGTTCCACCCCTAGGACCAGCACCAAAAAAAAAACTATTGATGTGAAAATAAAGTGCCAAGTTTTTGCCCTTTTGGGGTTTTTTATTTTATTTTTGAGGGTTGGGGTTTAAAAGCTTCGACGGCAGCTCATCTTCACAGTCCAGTATCATGGTATCCATGGACCCTGCACATAGTAGGTGCTCAGTAAGTGTTTTTGAAGGGAATGAGTGAGAAGGATGCGGGTGGAGACAGGGGACTGGCCCGAGTGGGCTCAGACTGCTGTCCACTCCTGCCGGGTGACTTTGCCCTGCTCTGCCCTGGGGCCTCTGTCCCCTCCCTCTGGTGGACGGCCTCCAGGCATGGTCAGTGCACCTGACGCCCCATTGCTGGAACCCATCCTTCCCTGCCCTCTTGCCCCGTCCCTGCACCCTCCCCGCCCCCGGACCCGCTGGCCAGATTATCAGGCATGGGGCACAGTGGTCTCTCCTGACCGTCTCTCAATGTGCAGCAGCCGTGGACGTTTGGCTTCCTGCCTCATGTCCCCCAGAGCAGGGGCCCCCATCAGGCCTGCGGGGCGGGTCCCCGGCCACCTTCCTGGGCCTCTGCTTCTCCAGCCCTGGCCTTCCTGGCCCATCCCCAGTGGACACTCTGGGGTGCTCACAGGCCTCGTCTGTCTCCTGGCCTGACTCAGCCCCACCTGGGGCCCCCCATAGCCCAGCGCCCCCCGCGTGTCCCTGTCCGTGCACTGGGAGGCCCTGCTGCAGACCTGAGCTGGTGGGGCCCTCCTCACAGGGCCTCCCTGCCCCTGTCACTGATGCCAGGCCGGGGGATCCCTGTGTCCCCCACCCCACCTCACTCTCTCTCTACCCAGTGGACCCTGCCCCATGGCCTGAGGCCTTCCAGGGACCCGGCAGATCTATCCCAACCTCCTCCCTGACCCCCACTGTCAACAGGACCAAGTCCACTCTTAGCCCTCCTTGTCTGGGGCCCTGACCCCTTCTTCCCTCTCCTGTGTCCCATTCCAGCCCTGCTGGTCCTCGGCCGACCTGGGGTCCTGAGTTGCTCCCGCCCGCTGCCCTCAACCGCACCTCCCCCGCAGCCGCCTTTCCCGGGCGCTCAGTGCTGCCCTGCAGTCCCCTGTGGGCAGCTGCAGGGCCAGATCCCGTGCTGCATGCCACACCTGCCTGGCCTGTGGCCCAGGCTCTGAGTCCTTGGAGTGTCCCCCGGGGCTTAGATAGGTCATGCTATGAGGTCCTCGGGGTGACCAGGTAGGCTGCTGAGGTCCCAGGGGTGGGGCTTTGAGACCCTGGGGAGGGGCTGGAGACTCTGGTCAGTGGACATCGGTCAGTCACCCTAGGAAGGAAAGCTCTGGTCAGGGCTGCAGCACCTCCCTGGTGGGCGGTGATGGCCCTGTGTGGGGAGGGCGACCCAGGCATCCCCTGGCTCCACCCTAAGGCCATGCTGAGTTGTAACCTGCCTTCACAGGGACAGCCGGCCCTCACCCAGGACGGTTCAATTTAAGATTTTTTTTTTGTACTGGGGACTGAACCCAGGGGCGCTTAACCACTGAGTCACGTCCCCAGTGCCCCACCCACCTTATTTCTGAGACAGGGTCTTGCTAAGTTTCTTAGGGCTTTGCTAAGTTGCTGAGGCTGGCTTTGAAATTGTGGTCCTCCTGCCTCAGCCTCCGGAGCTGCTGGGATCGTCCTTGGAATTTTGAAACTTTATCTTTTCCTGGGCCAAGGATCTGGACTACAGGGTGGGGCGCTCCCCTTTCTCAGTGCTGGGTGGCAGCGACCCAGCCCTCGGTCGCAGGGAAGCCTGCTGTGTTGCTCAGCTGGGGCTCGGGCAGGCCAGTGGACCCACTGGGTGTCAGTGTGAGACACTCTCAGCTGGGCACGCGTCCTCGAGGCCCTGGGTTGGTCCCAACACAGCGACAACCAGCACAACACAATCTGTGGCTTATCAGGCTGCGGCCGCCCTGAGCCAGGGTCTTACTGTACTGCGCTTCCTTGAGTTCTGCGAATTGTTCCAGAAAATTCTCAAGTAGGAGGCTGTCATGGGAACCCCAGGTGGCCAGAAGTGGGGGTGGCTGGGGACCTCTGAACTTGGCGATTGTGGCCAAAGACGTGATGCCCTCTGCCTGCAGAGTGTGGGCCACACCTCCCGGCCCCGGGTGGAGGCAGGCGGACTGTCCCCAGGCCTTTCCCTGTGGCCCCCACCCTGACCTCCACTCCAAGGGCAGTGCTGCCCAGTACAACTGTGCGTGTGGTGGGCGTGTGCAGGACAGTCCTGTCTCGCCACCTGGGGGCGAATGTGGCAGTGCCACTAAGGAGCTGCAGGCTCCCCGCTCCTGGAGGGGGGAGTTGTTAAACTTCAACACCACGTGTGCCTGGTGGCCGCAGGCCTCGGAGGCTCCGGGAGGACAGGAGAGGGAGCAGCGTGCACACTGGGGTGGCCAGGTCTGGGCACTTTCTGTCCCAGATTCCCCTGGAGCCCCAGGATGCCCATGGAAGCCAGGCCTCGCCCTCCGACCCCACCTCAGCAGACTGACCGAGGCCTTAGCCCTGCACTGTCTGCACTGTCCCCGCGCCGGTCCCCGGGGCCTCTGCTGCTCCCTCACCTACGACAGGTGGGTGCTGCAGGTCTGTGGGCCAGCTGCGGGGTCAGGAGGAGGGGTGACGTCCAGGTGGCAGGAGGCGCTTTCAGGAAAGGAGGGGGCCTGGTGCCCCACCCGTCTGCCTCAGGGCGTCCCAGGATTTGGTGTCCCTCCCCTGCTGCCCAGTGGCCTTGGCCCGTGTCCGAGTGTGCTTTCCTGTGTCTCGTGTTTGGTTGTGAGGGAAGCCATGGGTGTGGCAGCCAGGGCAGCCTTCTCCATCCGCCCCTCGTCCCCAAGCCAGGGCTGGGGAACAAGGAGGCTCAGGGGTCCAGAAGCCAGGGCTGTCCCCAGCACGTGACTTAGGCCCCTCCAAGCCTTGCCGAACCCCGGGGATCCTCCCGCTCAGCGCCCAGGGCGTGGAGAGAGGAAGGCTGTGGGGCTCGGCCCTTCCACCTGGCCACGGGTGGGGGTGGGGGGCTGCAGCAGGAGGGTCCGGCTGCAGAGTGTGTCCAACCTCCTGCCCCAGGTGGAGGCAGGCAAAGCCCCAGGGTCCTCACTAAGCACCTGCTGTGAGCCCCGCCCCGAGTCTGGGTTCAGGGGACACAGCTCTCAAGAGCACCGTGTGGCTGTCCTGCATGGAGCCGGCACAGATGTGTCGAGAGGCCATGCTGGACAGGGCTGACCTCAGGACTTCTGAGAGGGCCCTGTCCTGCATGCAAGGTCCTATCCAGGGTGACTACTCTGGGCCACCTGCTGCCTCCAGGGCCCGGAGCTCGAGGGAAGCCCTGGGGTGGGGGGTGGGGAGGAGGGGCGCACAGAGCAGCCGATGTGTCTGGATTGAAATCCCAGGGGCCACCAGCCAGCGGTGAGGCATGGCCCTGGGGACCTGAGCAGTGGGCCTCAGTCTTCCAGCGCACGGGCAGCCGGAGGACCCCCTCGGTGACAAACAGGGGGAGCTCAGGGCTGCGCCTGGGGGTTTCCGGGGAAGCTGGGCCGAGGCTCACGCGTGTGTCTGTTCCCACAGGGGACGACCGCTGCGGGAGACTCATTGTCACCTTCAGCTGCTGCCGGATGCCCCCCTCGCACGAGCTCAACCACCAGCGGCTGCTGGAGTAAGTGTGCCCCCCCGACACCCCCCCTCCCCCGCGCTCGCCACCCTCCCCACGTCTCCTGCCCCCTTCACCTCCCTCTGCTTTGTCTACTTGTGGGCATTGAGCTCTGATCTTCCTGAGCCTCCCCCAGGGCCATTTGGGGACAATCTGGCCACCAGGGCCACTGTGGCCATCACCAGCACCATCTGCACGGTGGGGGGCTGGTTGGCTTCCTCCTGGCCAGGCGAGTGCCTGCGCCCTCCCTGTGACGGGGTCCTGGATGTGGAGGGGACCCTCCAGGTGAGATGGCATAGACGGCCACCCTGCTCCTTCGAGGCGCACGGATCTCCCTGGGGCTATGTGCGTGCCCTGTGGCTGCCGCATCAAAGGACGGCACCCTGCACCTAACCCGGCAGCCCCCTGTCCTCCTGCCTCTCCAGGGCAGAGGCCAGGCGTCCTTGCTCCCGCCACATCCCTCCCACACCTGCCTCCCGCTGTATTCCCGGGTCTGTTTGGTCTCCTCAAGACACCAGCCAGTGGCCCAGGTTCCCATGAGGCGAGCCGTGGGCATTCTGGGTGGAATTGGGCCCTGTTTAAACCTAGACTGGCCATGCCCCACCCCCGTGTCCCCTGCGCCCGGGAGTTTGCTACCTGGGTACAGGGGTACGTGTTCACCGTGCCGACCCCACCGAGCTGGGGAGCTGCCCTGTGGTCTGCGTGGGGACAAGGCTGGGGCTGGGGCCTGGACACAGGGAGGAGGTGGGGGTGGCCGTCTGAGGGGCTGCCCAAGGGCCCTGCACCGCTCGCCCACACACCCAGAAGGCACCAGATCCAAGCTGGTCCAGGAAGGCCCCTGCTCCCCCACCTCCTCAGCCAACCCTGGCCCATCTCCGGAGTGTCATGTGCCTGTGTGACAACAGAGGCCGCTGTGCCTGCTCCCTGCCTGGCCTGGCCCAGACCACGGCCACGTGGGGGCCCACGCCTGCCACCACCCCCAGACCCCACTCCTCCCGTGAGGCCAGTGGCCCAGTGGGGGGGGGGCCGTGGCTGGAGCCCCCAGCTCAAGATGAGCGCTGGACTGGTCTCGAAGCGCCTGGAGGGCTCTGGGCTGGTGGTTCTGGGGAGTCCCCTGACCCGAGGCCCAGTCTGGCCCGAGGGTCTGAGGACCTGCAGGGAGCCAGCCCTCGGAGCCAGCACAGCCAGGTGCGGGTGGGCTGGGGCCTCCCTGGGCACCAGGAGGGGTGAGCCAGCTCCTGGTGTCACAGGGCCCAGGGGCAAGGAGGGCCACCAGGTCCCCAGGCGTCTCCTCCTGGGACCTCTGATTAAGCACGTTCCCGTGCCACACTATCCTCCTTGAGGCAGGGGACCAGTGTGCCCAGGGCAGCGCTCTCTGGGGCCACTTCCTGCTGGAATGGGGCCAGGGTTGGTCATTCTACAAAGACAAAGGTGTCCCCAACACACAGGAAATATGGGGGGGGTGGCCAGGGCTGGGGGGAGGAGGAGAGGACAATGCTTCGTAGGTCCAGGGCTCCCCTCCGGGACGATGAGACAGTTCTGGAGCTGAATACAGGTGGCAGCATCACGCGGTGAACGGACCTAGTGTCTCTGGGGTGCTCGTGTTAAAGTGGTTAATTTTATGCAAATTTCACCTCAGTTGGGAAAAAGCACCTGTGACAACAACCCGTTGGCACACCGAGCTCTTCGGGGGCCTACCCAGGGCACCTTTGTGGCCAGATGGGAGTGGGCGTGAGCCCCAGGCACAGTTGTGCAGGCTGTCCACTGCCCACGGGCACCCAATGGGGCTGCCACCCACTGTGCTCTCAGCCAGTGCGGGACAGCGCGCCCAGAGGAAGGGCTCACACACAGGCTCCGGGGCTTGCTGGTGTCCACAGGAAGGGCCCCGGAGCTTGTCCTTCCTCGGCCTTTATGGAGACATGACAGGCCCTACGTCGGTCCCTCCATCGCTGGGCTTCCTGCAGCCAGATGCGGGCTCCTGTTTTGAGAAGAAGAGTCCGCGTCTTTGAAGTCCATCCCATGACTTAGCTGATGACTTCCTGTGCTGAGCGCGGGCAGAGCTCCTGAGCAGGAGGAGCTGGGGGAGGGCCAGGCACTCTCCAGGGAGGGCCGGAATGGGCTCGTGGCGGGTCCCCCGTCCCCCTCCCTGGAGAAGGTGTCCAGGATGCAGAAGTGCCGTCCTTAGGCCTGGGGTGGCTCATGCCTCCATGGCTTCCTGAGGGCGCGGAGACTAGGCGCTGGGGAGCAGAGTGGGGTGAGCGGCCTCCTCTCCTGGTGAGCACTGACCAGCACCGCAGGGGTCAGAGCCGCGCCATCTCACCCGGGCAGACGGGGTGGGAGCAGGCGCAGGTGGCAGCAGGTGGCTCTCGGGCAGGACAGGGTGGACTTGTGGACCCCTGGCAAGGCCCCTGGCCAGTGCACCTCCGGGAGACTCAGGTGACCTGTCTGTAAATGGGGACGGCAGTCCAGCCCCACAGGGCCATTGGGAGCATCAGTGAGCAGACGTGCGTTTGGCTGGTTCTGCCTCTGGAGGGGCCTGAGGCTGCTTGGACTCATCAAAGAACTGACCTGCTCGCGCTCCACGGGGTCCTGGCGAGGAAGGGCGGTGGAGCGCCTGCACACGGACAGAGCTGCGGGTCCTCCTGGGGGTCCTGGGAGCGCCTGGCCACACGGCACCTCCCACGGCCTCAGAAGCTGGGCTGCCTTCCCTGGGCGCCGCGGGTGGGTTCACTCCAGGCACAAATGACGTGGGGCGACCCCGTGAGCTTAGAGACCCTGTGGGCTTGGTGACTCTGGGGCTTGGCGACACTGTGGGCTTGGTGACTCCATGGGCTTGGTGACTCTGTAGGCTTGGTGACACTGTGGGCTTGGTGACTCCGTGGGCTTGGTGACACTGTGGGCTTGGTGACTCCGTGGGTTTGGAGACCCTGTGAGCTTGGTGACACTGTGAGCTTGGTGACACTGTGGGCTTGGTGACTCTGTGGGCTTGGTGACTCCGTAGGCTTGGTGACACTGTGGACTTGGTGACTCCGTGGGCTTGGTGACACTGTGGACTTGGCAACACTGTGGGCTTTGTGACTCTCTGGGCTTGGTGACACTGTGGGCTTGGTGACACTGTGAGCTTGGTGACACTGTGAGCTTGGTGACACTGTGAGCTTGGCAATACTGTGGGCTTGGTGACACTGTGGGCTTGGTGACACTGTGAGCTTGGTGACACTGTGAGCTTGGCAATACTGTGGGCTTGGTGACACTGTGAGCTTGGTGACACTGTGAGCTTGGCAATACTGTGGGCTTGGTGACACTGTGGGCTTGGTGACACTGTGAGCTTGGTGACACTGTGAGCTTGGCAATACTGTGGGCTTGGTGACACTGTGGGCTTGGCGACACTGTGAGCTTGGTGACACTGTGGGCTTGGAGACCCTGTGAGCTTGGTGACACTGTGGGCTTGGTGACACTGTGAGCTTGGTGACACTGTGGGCTTGGAGACCCTGTGAGCTTGGTGACACTGTGGGCTTGGAGACCCTGTGAGCTTGGTGACACTGTGGGCTTGGTGACACTGTGAGCTTGGCGACACTGTGAGCTTGGTGACACTGTGAGCTTGGTGACACTGTGAGCTTGGCAATACTGTGGGCTTGGTGACACTGTGAGCTTGGAGACCCTGTGAGCTTGGTGACACTGTGGGCTTGGAGACCCTGTGAGCTTGGTGACACTGTGGGCTTGGTGACACTGTGAGCTTGGTGACACTGTGGGCTTGGCGACACTGTGAGCTTGGTGACACTGTGGGCTTGGAGACCCTGTGAGCTTGGTGACACTGTGGGCTTGGTGACACTGTGAGCTTGGCGACACTGTGAGCTTGGTGACACTGTGAGCTTGGCAATACTGTGGGCTTGGTGACACTGTGGGCTTGGTGACACTGTGAGCTTGGTGACACTGTGAGCTTGGTGACACTGTGAGCTTGGCAATACTGTGGGCTTGGTGACACTGTGGGCTTGGTGACACTGTGAGCTTGGTGACACTGTGAGCTTGGCAATACTGTGGGCTTGGTGACACTGTGGGCTTGGTGACACTGTGGGCTTGGTGACACTGTGGGCTTGGCAACACTGTGAGCTTGGTGACTCTGTGGGCTTGGTGACACTGTGAGCTTGGTGACACTGTGAGCTTGGTGACACTGTGAGCTTGGTGACACTGTGAGCTTGGCAATACTGTGGGCTTGGCGACACTGTGAGCTTGGTGACACTGTGAGCTTGGTGACACTGTGAGCTTGGCAATACTGTGGGCTTGGTGACACTGTGAGCTTGGTGACACTGTGAGCTTGGCAATACTGTGGGCTTGGCGACACTGTGAGCTTGGTGACACTGTGAGCTTGGCAATACTGTGGGCTTGGTGACACTGTGGGCTTGGTGACACTGTGAGCTTGGTGACACTGTGAGCTTGGCAATACTGTGGGCTTGGCGACACTGTGAGCTTGGTGACACTGTGAGCTTGGCAATACTGTGGGCTTGGCGACACTGTGAGCTTGGTGACACTGTGAGCTTGGCAATACTGTGGGCTTGGCGACACTGTGGGCTTGGAGACCCTGTGAGCTTGGTGACACTGTGAGCTTGGTGACACTGTGAGCTTGGCAATACTGTGGGCTTGGCGACACTGTGGGCTTGGAGACCCTGTGAGCTTGGAGACCCTGTGAGCTTGGTGACACTGTGAGCTTGGCAATACTGTGGGCTTGGTGACACTGTGGGCTTGGTGACACTGTGAGCTTGGTGACACTGTGAGCTTGGTGACACTGTGAGCTTGGCAATACTGTGGGCTTGGTGACACTGTGGGCTTGGTGACACTGTGAGCTTGGTGACACTGTGAGCTTGGCAATACTGTGGGCTTGGTGACACTGTGAGCTTGGTGACACTGTGAGCTTGGTGACACTGTGAGCTTGGCAATACTGTGGGCTTGGTGACACTGTGAGCTTGGCGACACTGTGAGCTTGGTGACACTGTGGGCTTGGCGACACTGTGGGCTTGGAGACCCTGTGAGCTTGGTGACACTGTGGGCTTGGCGACACTGTGAGCTTGGTGACACTGTGGGCTTGGAGACCCTGTGAGCTTGGTGACACTGTGGGCTTGGTGACACTGTGGGCTTGGTGACACTGTGAGCTTGGTGACACTGTGAGCTTGGCAATACTGTGGGCTTGGCGACACTGTGAGCTTGGTGACACTGTGAGCTTGGTGACACTGTGAGCTTGGCAATACTGTGGGCTTGGCGACACTGTGGGCTTGGAGACCCTGTGAGCTTGGTGACACTGTGAGCTTGGTGACACTGTGAGCTTGGCAATACTGTGGGCTTGGCGACACTGTGGGCTTGGAGACCCTGTGAGCTTGGTGACACTGTGAGCTTGGCAATACTGTGGGCTTGGTGACACTGTGGGCTTGGTGACACTGTGAGCTTGGTGACACTGTGAGCTTGGTGACACTGTGAGCTTGGCAATACTGTGGGCTTGGTGACACTGTGGGCTTGGTGACACTGTGAGCTTGGTGACACTGTGAGCTTGGTGACACTGTGAGCTTGGCAATACTGTGGGCTTGGTGACACTGTGGGCTTGGTGACACTGTGAGCTTGGTGACACTGTGAGCTTGGCAATACTGTGGGCTTGGTGACACTGTGGGCTTGGTGACACTGTGAGCTTGGTGACACTGTGAGCTTGGCAATACTGTGGGCTTGGTGACACTGTGGGCTTGGTGACACTGTGAGCTTGGTGACACTGTGAGCTTGGTGACACTGTGAGCTTGGCAATACTGTGGGCTTGGTGACACTGTGGGCTTGGTGACACTGTGAGCTTGGTGACACTGTGAGCTTGGTGACACTGTGAGCTTGGCAATACTGTGGGCTTGGTGACACTGTGGGCTTGGTGACACTGTGAGCTTGGTGACACTGTGAGCTTGGTGACACTGTGAGCTTGGTGACACTGTGAGCTTGGCAATACTGTGGGCTTGGTGACACTGTGGGCTTGGAGACCCTGTGGGCTTGGTGACACTGTGAGCTTGGCAATACTGTGGGCTTGGTGACACTGTGGGCTTGGTGACACTGTGAGCTTGGTGACACTGTGAGCTTGGTGACACTGTGAGCTTGGCAATACTGTGGGCTTGGTGACACTGTGGGCTTGGTGACACTGTGAGCTTGGTGACACTGTGAGCTTGGCAATACTGTGGGCTTGGTGACACTGTGAGCTTGGTGACACTGTGAGCTTGGTGACACTGTGAGCTTGGCAATACTGTGGGCTTGGTGACACTGTGAGCTTGGCGACACTGTGAGCTTGGTGACACTGTGGGCTTGGCGACACTGTGGGCTTGGAGACCCTGTGAGCTTGGTGACACTGTGGGCTTGGCGACACTGTGAGCTTGGTGACACTGTGGGCTTGGAGACCCTGTGAGCTTGGTGACACTGTGGGCTTGGTGACACTGTGGGCTTGGTGACACTGTGAGCTTGGTGACACTGTGAGCTTGGCAATACTGTGGGCTTGGCGACACTGTGAGCTTGGTGACACTGTGAGCTTGGTGACACTGTGAGCTTGGCAATACTGTGGGCTTGGCGACACTGTGGGCTTGGAGACCCTGTGAGCTTGGTGACACTGTGAGCTTGGTGACACTGTGAGCTTGGCAATACTGTGGGCTTGGCGACACTGTGGGCTTGGAGACCCTGTGAGCTTGGTGACACTGTGAGCTTGGCAATACTGTGGGCTTGGTGACACTGTGGGCTTGGTGACACTGTGAGCTTGGTGACACTGTGAGCTTGGTGACACTGTGAGCTTGGCAATACTGTGGGCTTGGTGACACTGTGGGCTTGGTGACACTGTGAGCTTGGTGACACTGTGAGCTTGGTGACACTGTGAGCTTGGCAATACTGTGGGCTTGGTGACACTGTGGGCTTGGTGACACTGTGAGCTTGGTGACACTGTGAGCTTGGCAATACTGTGGGCTTGGTGACACTGTGGGCTTGGTGACACTGTGAGCTTGGTGACACTGTGAGCTTGGCAATACTGTGGGCTTGGTGACACTGTGGGCTTGGTGACACTGTGAGCTTGGTGACACTGTGAGCTTGGTGACACTGTGAGCTTGGCAATACTGTGGGCTTGGTGACACTGTGGGCTTGGTGACACTGTGAGCTTGGTGACACTGTGAGCTTGGTGACACTGTGAGCTTGGCAATACTGTGGGCTTGGTGACACTGTGGGCTTGGTGACACTGTGAGCTTGGTGACACTGTGAGCTTGGTGACACTGTGAGCTTGGCAATACTGTGGGCTTGGTGACACTGTGGGCTTGGAGACCCTGTGGGCTTGGTGACACTGTGAGCTTGGCAATACTGTGGGCTTGGTGACACTGTGGGCTTGGTGACACTGTGAGCTTGGTGACACTGTGAGCTTGGCAATACTGTGGGCTTGGTGACACTGTGGGCTTGGTGACACTGTGAGCTTGGTGACACTGTGAGCTTGGCAATACTGTGGGCTTGGTGACACTGTGAGCTTGGTGACACTGTGAGCTTGGTGACACTGTGAGCTTGGCAATACTGTGGGCTTGGTGACACTGTGAGCTTGGCGACACTGTGAGCTTGGTGACACTGTGGGCTTGGCGACACTGTGGGCTTGGAGACCCTGTGAGCTTGGTGACACTGTGGGCTTGGCGGCACTGTGAGCTTGGTGACACTGTGGGCTTGGAGACCCTGTGAGCTTGGTGACACTGTGGGCTTGGTGACACTGTGGGCTTGGAGACCCTGTGAGCTTGGTGACACTGTGAGCTTGGCGATACTGTGGGCTTTGTGACTCTGTGGGCTTGGTGACACTGTGGGCTTGGTGACACTGTGGGCTTGGCAACACTGTGAGCTTGGTGACACTGTGGGCTTGGTGACTCTATGAACTTGGCAACACTGTGGGCTTGGCAACCCCATGAGCTTGGTGACCCCGTGAGCTTGGCGTCAGGACTAGCTGCCAAAGTGATGTGGGTGAAGCGAGGTCCCTCGCAGATGGCAGGATGAGGCCTTTCCGCGGTGACCCGAGGACAGTGTTCTCCAGCTACAGCGGGCAGATCGAGGGCCGTGCGGCCCTGACGTGATGGAGGGAGGTCTGGCCAGTGACAGAGGACAGATGCTGGGAGGCTCCTCTGGGGAGACAGTGCTCCGGTGGCCCAGCAGCATGGCGGTGCTGGCGCTGGGAGGGCTGGGGAGCTGGACAGCCACGGCTGGAATCTCAGCCCATCCTCTGTGGCTGCTCTGACAATGACCCCAAACCTGGTGGCATAAGACAGAGCAGTGCTCTCCCAGGGTCCTGGTCCTGTGCAGTCGGGGCTCTGCAGGACCTACTCCCCAGGCTCCCTGCAGCCGTGACTGTCCCTCGCCTCCTCTGCTTCCCGAGCTGTGGACAAGTCCTCCATGGCCTGGTCCCTCACCCTCTCCACGGGGCCTTCTCCCCGCTGAGCCACCCTTCGCGTCCCTCTGTTAAGTGTGTGTGACGGCATCCAGAGTTCGCCCAGCTAACCCAGGACGAGCTCCTCCTCACAAGGCCCTTGACTCAGCCACATCTGCCAAGACCTTTCTTCCAGACGAGTCACATCCCAGGTTCTGGGGATTTGACGGGGATGTGTTGGGGGGGTCATGCTTTGGCCTACCATGTCCACCTATCAGCTGTGTGACCTGGCAAGTGGCTTAACGTCTCTGAGCCTCATCGAGCAGTTGAGGGCTGGGCCCTGGCGTGTGGGATCTCCAGTGGCTCTGGATGTGACCCTGTGTGGCCCGGTGCCGGCTCTGCTGGGTGGCCAGAGAAGCCGACGTGCCCTCCACGTGAGGGCAGGGAGGAGGCCCTCACGTCCATGTCTTGTGTGCTGTCCAGGTACCTGAAGTTCACGCTGGACCAGTACGTGGAGAACGATTACAGCCTCGTCTACTTCCACCACGGCCTCCATAGCGGGAACAAGCCGTCCCTGGGCTGGCTGCAGAGCACCTACAAGGAGTTTGACAGGAAGTGCGTGCCAGCCTCGGGCACTGGGCCGCCACCGTGTGGGCTGAATGCGGGGTCACGGCGTGCAGTGGGATGGGCGGCTGCTGGGTCTGGCTTTGGAAGTGGACAGCTTCCGCCTGGAGGAGGCGGCACAGCCCTGGGCAGTTAGGTCACGTGTCGGTGCCCGGCCGCTGGCTCTGTGCTGCGGGCTGTGACCAGGAACAATTCAAACCAAAAGGTCACGACACTAGATCCAGGTGGAGGCTGCCCGCCCAGCATGGGGGACCGTCCACACTCACACAAAGGCCACTGATAGGTGGCACGTCTGGCTGGGGAGACCTGCTGATCCCGGTCAGCCATCAAGGGCCAGGCCCGGGGCCAGGGCCGGGGCGGGCGGAAGGCCCTGGTCAAGTTCACTGTGTCAGATGGAAGCTGCTGGCCTGTGGGCTTCTGCTCGGGAAGGTGGACGGTCTGGGGCTCAGACCAGGCTCCGCACAAGCAGAAAGCTGGGCCCTAGGGTCAGCACTGTCGGGCCGTGTTCAGTGGTGAGTCCCTGTCCCCACGCTGTGCAGAGGGTGCTCCGGCTCCGTCAGTCGGGTCAGGCGCTGGGGGCTTCCAGCTGCCTCCGCCCACCCTGGCTTTCCTGCCGGCTTCTGGCCTGAGAGCTCCCCACTGCCCCCGAGGGCGGGTGGTAGACCTGGGCCTGGCCGAGGACCCAGAGGTCACTCTAGGCAGGAATGACGTGGGGCACCCTGTGAGCTTGGCGGCCCTGGGGTGCGGGCTTTGACGCCATCCTGGGGCATGCCTTAGGCCGTGAACACCCTGCTGCTCACCCAGACCCAGATGCCCACGGTTGTCCCCGCCATGGTGACCACGCCGTGACCCAAGGGGTCAGCCTCTCACTGTGGGGAGAGCGTGGGGGAGTGAGGGCCGGGGGGGGGGCCTGTGCAAGTTTGATTTTGAGAGCTGTTCCCAAGTCGCCCTCAGGGCCATGCTCCGGGCCCTGGCCACCCTGCAGGGGCAGCGCCTGCAGAGTGACCTCGTCTTGCAAGCGTACCTGTGGGGTGGACGGGGGTCCTGAATCCCCGAGAGTGAACCCCCCGTTTCTGGCTCAGCATTCTTAAATGTTGGGGAGGGAGGCCCGAGCCCCCGCCTGTGGCTCTGCCCCCGGCTTCAGCTGGGAGCGACTCTGAGCCGCAGCCCAAGGGCCCCCTGGTCCCCTCCCCAGGTACAAGAAGAACCTGAAGGCGGTCTACGTGGTGCACCCCACCAACTTCATCAAGGTCCTCTGGAAACTCTTCAAGCCGCTCATCAGGTGGGTGTCACTCCTGGCAAGGACTGGGGGGGTCACCTTCACCGCAGGTCCCACCTGTAGGATGGCCTCGGGTCTGGGCCCACTGCCAGCCCAGGGGTCTGTGCTGAGCCGCAGCATGGCCCAGGGCGTGTGCACGACCCTCTGAGGGCTGTGGACACAGAGAAGCTGTCTTCCTCTCTGTGTGGCCCAGGGCAGAGGGAGCCTGGCTAGGCTCAGAGTCAGCTGAGGGACAGCGCCAGCCCCCGCTCCCCTCCACAGTGGCACCCTGCCAACAGTGCGTGACTTCGGGCGTGACATGTGGCACGGGGAGCGGGTGCTGCTCACTAGTGAAGTGTGGCCAATCCTCGGGGCCCAGGGGGTTTCTTGGGGTTAGTCCCGTAAGCATGGAGTGACCACATGGCCGACTCAGTGACTCAGTTCCTGCGAGGTCAGATGTAGACAGCCCAAGCGGCTGGTGTCCACCACGTGGTGTCCTCAGGTTGCAGATGCAAAGACGTTCTTATCAGATGTTCCAAAAGCTCAGAGGCCACCCCAGGAGCAGGGCAAGGGCCACTCCCTTCTCTGGAGCAGACAGGTTTGGACACTCGGCCTGTGGTCAGCCCCTCCTGCTGGCAGCCGGAGCCAACGGCACAAAGAGCTGGACCTGAGGCCTCAGCCCACCTTGTCCCCGGAGTCTGGACTCTTTCCCACCTGACACTCTCAGTGTGGGTGGCCAGGCTCGGGGCTCTGCCAGGCCACAGCAGCATCTTCTCGCCCCCCAGCTTGGCCCCTGCATCAGGCGCCCACTGCCTGGAGCCACGTGGCGCAGCTGGGCAGGAACACACCCCAGGCCTGGCTTCTGCGGGCCGCTCTGGCCAGGAGGACCCAGGCCAGGAGGGCCCAGGTGTGCCCTAGAGGTTGGGACATGGGCAGAGGAGGAGGAGTGTGTCCTGGAGGGTCAGGGGGACTCGGGAGGGCCTCCCAGGAGCGGCTAAGAGCAGGGTTGCCTCCCAAGGGAGGTCACCCTTCCCCGGCCCTCTCTGGACATGGGGGCACAGATCCCTCGGCCTTCGCTGCCTCCTCGGGGCCCTGACTGCCTTCCCCCAGCTGACCCTCCTGGGTGGCCTGACAGCGTTCCTCCCCCACGGTCATCGTGGTGGGCAGGTGTGGGGCTCTGTGCCCAGGTGGGGAGCCCAGTGGAGCTGGGTGGGCGACTTCCCGTTTCCTCAGCCGATATCCAGGAGGCAACCAGCCTCCAGAGACCTGGGCCCCTGGCCCTGGCACTGCCCCCCAGCGGGTCGTCTCCCCAGGAGCTGAGCCGCTGCATCTCGTCCTGCCCCAAGGGACCTGTGTCTCTGTGTCAGCACACCCAGCCCTGGGGACCCGGCAAGCAGCAGTTCTGGGGCCTGGGATGGTTCTGGAGCCACATTGCCTGGGTCACCTCTGTCCTGCTGGCCACCCACTGCTCTGGATGAGAGATGCAGCCGCTCTGCCTGGGCTTCCCCATGTGGCCAGAAACGCCACTTAAGTCACTCCATTGTTACAACAATGACTTCCTGGGGACCTTTGGAATAGGACTTGCTGGGCCCTAGCAAATGTTCATTGTTAGGGCTAGTATTGTTAGATCTTTTAATTATCCTTTTGTCTTTGATTTAATTACAACATCTCCTGCACCTTATGTGCCTGGCCCCCCAGACATCCTCTGAAGTTAACCATATTTTCCCTATTTCAAAAAGAGAAGGTTGATGCTCAGAGAAGTTGAGCAGCCTACTCTAGGTCACACAGTAAGGGCGGGGGCTGGGATTCCAACTCTAGCCTGGGTCCTTCCACCCCTCATCCTGCCTCAGGAGTCAGGGTTGGGGGCCATGGAGCCAGGACTGGGGTATGCTGCTTGTTGGCTGTGTGTCACTGGGCAGTAATATGACCTCTCTGAGCCCTGGAGTCATTTGAAGGTGGAAGAATTGTATGAATCTGGCAGGAGAACTATGGTCTCCAGCAGGGGCCAGACTGCCCCTGAGTCCTGTGGAGTCTGAGTGGGCAGGTGGCAAGGACACTCCGTGGGACCCTCCACCCCTAGTGCTGGAACCCAGAGAAGCCGTGTCCTTTGTGTGCATTACTCCCAGCAGTTGGTGGCTCTTCAGCCACCTGGCCTTCAGTCCGGGTCCCCAGCCTCCTGCAGAACAGCCTCCTTGAGTTCAGGGCGCCGCCAAGTCACCCTGTAAAACCCACCAGGGGCCAGGGACCCAGCGCTGCTTCTCCCTCCTCCACTAGGGGGAGCCCATGCACACAGATGGGCCTTCCTCTGGTCCCCTGCAGGCGGGACAGGCTCAGGACACCAGCCCAGGCAGCCGCGCTGGGTCAAGTGGTTCACTCCTGCTCTATGTGATTTCCTGCGGTGACCCCCCATTTCCTGGTTGTTTTTGCAGTGGTGAGATTGGGTTATTTTAACTCCCAATGTATACCGCACTGAGAATGCACGGACACTTATTTCAAGGCTTGCAAAGTGTCATAATAGTAACAAATTCGGTCTTGCTGACTCCGTAACTCCCTTCCTGGTTACTGCGATTCCGCCCCCGCATCCGTAGTTGTGCCTCTGGAATATGCACATGGGGGAGGCACTGCTCCAAAAGTACAAGAGAACACCAGCCTGGGTCTCGCAGTCGAGGAACCCGAGCTTCGTTAATGTGATCGTCACGGGGACCGGGCGTCGCCCAGGTGCCTGGCGATGGAAGAGTTTGTGCAAATCACCTCATTCTGTCTCACGGGGCAGGACCCCATCCTCACAGGGCCTGGGCCCCCAGAGGAGGAGCGAGCCGTCCAGATGAGGGACAGGACGGGGTTGCTGGATGCAGCCAGGGCTCCTCCGGCTTTATGGCTGCTACGGCGTCCTGTGTCCCCAGGGACAAATGTGGAGACTGCCATTCGTCCCTGCCCTTGGGGATACTCTTGGCTGCGCTGGCATCCTGGTGGTCCCCAGGGACAAACCTGGAGACTGCTATTCGGCCCCTGTCCTTGGGGACACTCTCAATGGGGAGGTGTCAAATGCAAAGCCGTCCGCCACCCAGGCCCAGCACCCTGGATCCCAGCACCCTGGGATCGTGCGCTAAGCCCGCAGAGCTCCCCGGTCTCCTCCGTCTGTGCAAACTCAGGGTGGATTCAAGTTGGGCACATTTTATTGATGGGCACTGGGATGGGCACTGGGCGCATGGCAGGCCTCAGGAGGGACAGCCTCAGACGTCCCATCTCCAGGAGCTGCCACCTGCCCTCCCCAGGCCCCACAGGGCCTCTCCCTGCCCCCTGACCCCTGCTGTCTTCTGCTTTCCTAGTCACAAGTTTGGGAAAAAGGTCACCTATTGCAGCTCCCTGAGAGAGCTCCGGGAGCACCTCCAGTGTGACCAGCTGCCCATCCCCTCGGAGGTGCTGCGGTGAGTGTGTGCCAGGCTGGGGGCTGGGGGATGGGGATGGGGACTGGGATCTGGGGGCTGGGGGCTGGGGGGCTGGGCACCACTGGGGGCTGGGGATGGGGGACTAGGGGGCTGGGGCTGGGGGATTAGGGGGCTGGGGCTGGGGGACTAGGGGGCTGGGGCTGGGGGACTAGGGAGCTTGGGGCTGGAGCTGGGGCTGGGGGCTGAGGCTGGGGCGAAAGGGTCCTCAGAGGACCATGACTGGACCCTGAGGCCATGGGGACCGTGGTCCACTGTGGGCTTGGGCAAGACCCCAACCCAGGCTGCACTAGGGTCACTGGGGTTGGCTCCCAGGGGTTCCCATTGGGGCAGTTTTGTGGGGGAGACCAGCGTCCCAGCTGCAGCTCTGGGGCCCACCTTGTGGTCTGGGGTGTCCAGGACCATGCAGGCGGCCAGTAGCATCAAAGGCAGGGTCCTGTGGGTCCTCAGGAGATGGGGCTTGGGAGGGTGTGAATCAGGCTCTGGGCAGCCAGGGCCCCCGAAGTGGTCCAGGGACCCTGCAGAAGGACCCAGAGGACACACGAATCCTGCCTTCCAGGCAGGGCTGTGGATCTGGGTTTTACCCCGTCCCCGGTGTGCGCTCTGAGCTCCCGAGTCGGAGACCCTGGTCTGAGGGCAGGACAGGTGTTTGTAGTCCTGATCTGGGCTGTGCCCAGTGGTGACCCGAGGCATGTCACTCGATCGGGTCCCACCCAGCACCCGGAAGTGGCCTCCCGCAGCCATGGGCTGTCCCCTGCCATGTGTGACTTGCCCCTTTTGTGTTCCCAGATATGACGAGAAGCTCTGTGACCTGCACAGGGGGCTGCCGCCTCCTGATACCAAGAAGCCACCACCCCGGCCACCTCTGCCCACCCAGCAGTTCGGTGTGAGTCTGCAATAGTAAGTGAGCCCACGTCCACCTCCCCAGCCCTGGAGGCTCTGGGACCAGGGACCATCCTGGACCCCTGTCTCCGGTGGCTGAGCCCAACCCTGCAGGGCCAGCGCAGCCTGAGGCCACCGCAGAGGGCCTGTGCTCCTGGCTCCTGTGTCTGTGCCCGCGTGTGGGACCCAGCTGCAGGCAGAGCACCAGGGACCTGGGGGCCGCCCAGTGCACCGGGAGGTTCTGGCTCCCTGCCCTCCAGGCCGTGCCGGACCTTGCTCTGTGACTGGCTTTGGCCAATGACATCACAGCAGACTTGGGGGGCCTCAGGAAGGAGTAGTAAGAGCTGGTGCCCCCACTTCTCCCTGCACTCCCCGGGCACCCTGCCCACCTGCGCCACACAGGGCAGGAGTGAGAAATAAGCTGACGGATTGATTAGACTGCCAAGGTCCCCAGTTGTCCCCTCAGCACGGCCTCTCCTCCCGACCAAGACCTTATTAGCCACAACTTGAACTTGCCCCTCATCTCAGCAAGCTTCGTGTTTCTGAAATGAACAGCCTGAGCATGCTGGGATCCTTTTCTTGGCACCGGGATGGAACCCAGGGCACTTACCCCTGAGCCACCCCCCAGCCCTCTTTTGTATTTTATTGAGAGATGGGGTCTTGCTGAGTTGCTTAGGGCCTCGCTAAGTTGCTGAGGCTGCTTTGACCTTGCAATCCTCCTGCCTCAGCCTCCCAAGCTGCTGGGATCACAGGCGAGTGCTACTGCGCGGGGCTTACCATCTGTAACCTTCAGGGACTCCAGGAGCCATTCTGTGCGCCCCCCCCCTGCTGTCCCCAACTTCATCTTTTACATCTGTCTCAGTGGCGCTTCCTCCAGGAAGCCCTTCTGCCCTGGCGTCCTGGCTGCCAGCAGGGCCTCCCATTCCAGCCCCATCCCAGCAGCTGCGGTGCTGAGCCAGCCGGGTCATGAGCTTGTCCCCCCCTCCCACCCGTACCCCTGCTCTGGCCGTGGAAGACGAGGCTGCTCACCCCACAGCTCTGGGGAGGTCGGGTCAGCTACAGGATGGCCACACCAGAGTGCAGTGAGTGTCCTTTTCCGCGTGTCCATCTTGCGTGTTAGAAACTCGTGTGGGATCTGGCCGTTACCTAAAACTCTGAAGCTCCTAGGCCCACGGTGGGCTCGGCGAGTAGGGGGCTTGCTGCCCCGCCCTCCAGGGCTCTGGGGCCAGGCGGGATGGATCTGGCCCTGAGCACCTGCCCTCTTCCCTTGGCCTGAAGCAGCTGTCCTGACGGGGAAAGGGAGTTTGCAGATGAGGTAGGTTAGGGACCTTGGGGCAGGGTATTGTCCTGGGTCACGGGGTCCCCTAGGGACCTCTCAGCTCCTGGAGGCTGCGGGTGGGGAGGGGTGGGCGACAGTGGCCTTCTGTCCTCACTCTGAGAATGGGTCGGCGTGGAGCTGTCACAGCAGGCTCTGCTCTAGCTGCCACCTTGCTGTGCCCTCTCTGACCCCAGGGCCAGTGGGGACTGTTAAAACCAGCTCATGACCAAGCAAAGCCGGGTGCAGCTCCGAGGCAGAGGCCCGGGTCCGGTTCCCAGAACCGAACACACGGAAAAAAACTCAGTTGGTTGTGTCTTCAGGGAATGGGGAGTGACACTGGGCGACTCCGAGAGCCGTCCCGCGCTCCACTTGGAGAGAGAATCCACACGACTGCCTCTTTAAATTAATATTTTATGCTGTTTGGTTGCCAATGAGTGTAATAAAATGGCAATAAACATATTAAATAAAGCACCAGATATGTAATTTGTTTGGACTGGGAATGAATGGAAGTCATTAAAATTCATAACCAGATCCTATTCACAAATGTTAATTTGCTGAGTTAAGTTCAAAAGCGCACAGGAAGCTTCGCCCGGGGACACGCGGCTTCCACTGTGAGGGCCGGGAGGTCCTGGAGGCCTGGCCAGGGCAGCGGGGCTCGCAGGCGGAGGGAGCAGCGCTCTCCCGAGGGGCGGAGGCAGCCGTGGCACCCTCTGGCTTTGGGAGGCCCAGCGACGACAGCCTCTGTCCCCGTTTCTTTCCTGCACCTGGAGGTGAAGCCCTGGCCGGCCGGCCCTGGGGGACCCTGCTGCCCAGGGCTCTGCCCACTCCCAGTCCTTCCCCTCCTCCAGGAAGCCCTCCCAGTAGCTCCACAGACTGGAGGCGAGCTGCCCATGACACTCGTGTGACACTCGTGTGACACACACCCCTGCGTCCTGGGCCAAGCACAGCAGTGTTCAGTGGCTGGGTGAAGACTGACAGTGGGCCCAGGACTGTCCAGCCCAGGGTCATCTTTTTAAGTGCACGATGTATGCTCACAGGCCTGGGCCGCCATCACCGTCATCGATTCCAGAGCATTTTCGTCACCTCGAAAAGGGCCCTGTGTCCTTTAGCCGTCACTCCCTGTCCCTCCCCCAGCCCCTGCCACATTCGGATCCACTTTCTGACTCTGGATTTGCCTGTTCCAGATGTTTCTTATACACAGTCACACAAGCTGGGCACGGGGGCGTGGGTACCTGTGGTCCCAGCTCCAGGGAGGCTGAGGCAGGAGGATCCCTTGAGCCCAGGAGTTCAAGTCCAGCCTAGGCAATGTAGGGAGGCCCCGTCAAAATAAGGATAAACACACACGTGTGGCCATTTGCCCCTGGGCTCTCTTTCCTGGCGGTGTATTTCCAAGGTCTGAACGTGCCGTGCCCCTGGATATGCGGGTGTTTTCAGTGCTGGTGGTGAACAGTGGTTGGTGAATCGCGGTGGTGAACAGTGGGCTGTTTTTGCCTGTTGGTGGTTTTGGATGAGGGGCTCAAGATCCATGCACAGGTCGCCCAGGCACCCAGGAGGGGTGGCGGGGCCTCACAGGATCTGCACTTAACTGCTCCAAAGTGCTGCCCCACCTGGTCCCACCAGCAGTGCCGGGTTCCAGTCTCTCCACAGAGCCCGCCCCTGCCGCCCGCCCTGGCTGAGGCAGCCCCTGAAGCTCCGTCTGGTCCTCTCCTGGCAACCGTGTGGCTCCTCTTTCTCTTGTGCGTAGTGGTCATTTGCATATCTCCATGGAGATGTGTCTATCCATCAAACCCTCTGCCCATTGGCTTGCTCTTTGCCTTTTTCTTGTTACGATAACATTTGTTGTATATATATGGCCTCCAGCTCTGTGTAAGATACAGTTCCCAAGTATTTTCTCCCATTCTGTGGGTTGACTTTATACCTTGTTTTTAAAAAGTTTATCTGTTTATTCTAAATTGTTGTACATGACAGAGAATGCATGTCACTTCACAGTGCTCATACAGAGCACAGTTTTCATGTCTCTCGTTGTTCACGAAGTAGAGTCACACCATTCAAGCTTCATACCTGTACCTGGGGTAGTGATGTCCATCTCATTCCACCGTCTTTCCTACCCCCTGCCCCTCCCTTCCCCTCCCTCCCCTTTGCCCTATCCAGAGTTCTTCCGTTCCCCCCGTGCTCCCCCATCCCCATTATGATCACCATCCACATATCAGAGAAAACATTTGGCCGCTGGTTTTTGGGATTGGCTAACTTCACTTAGCATCATGTTCTCCAACTCCATGCAAATGCCTTGATTTTATTCTCTTTTAATATTCCACTGTGTATATATGCCACAGTTTCTTTATCCATTCATCTACTGAAGGGTATCTAGGTTGGTCCCACAGTTTAGCTACTGTGAATTGTGCTGCTATAAACATGGATGTGGCTGTGTCCCTGTAGTAGGCTGCTTTTAAGTCCTTTGGGTATAAACTGAGGAGTGGGATAGCTGGGTCAAATGGTGGTTCCATTCCCAGTTCTCCAAGGAATCTCCATATTGCTTTCCAGATTGGCTGCACCAATTTGCAGTCCCACCAGCAATGTATGAGTGTGCCTTTTCCCCACATCCTCGCCAACACTTATTGTTGTTTGTACTCTTAACAGCTGCCATTCTGACTGGAGTGAGATGAAACCTTAGAGTGGTTTTGATTTGCATTTCTCTGATTGCTAGAGATGTTGAACATTTTTCATATATTTGTTGATTGATTGTATACCACCTTCTGAGAGGTGTCTGTTCAGGTCCTTGGCCCATTTATTGATTGGTTTATTTGTCTTTTTAGAGTTTAGCTTTTTGAGTTCTTTATATTCCCTAGAGATCAGTGCTCTATCTGAGGTGCCTGTGATAAAGATTTGCTCCCGGGATGTAGGCTCTCTCTTCACCTCACAGATTGTTTCTTTTGCTAAGAAGCTTTTCAGCTTGAATCCATCCCATTGATTGATTCTTGATTTTATTTCTTGTGCTATAGGAGTCTTGTTAAGGAGGTCAGGGCCTAATCCGACATGATGGAGATTTGGGCCTACTTTTTCTTCCGGTAGGCCCAGGGTCTCTGGTCTAATTCCTAGGTCCTTGACGCACTTTGGGTTGAGTTTTGTGCATCGTGACAGAGGGTGGCTTAATTTATTTTGCTGCATATGGACTTCCAGTTTTCCTAGCACCATTGTTGAATAAGCTATCTTTTCTCCAATATATGTTCTGGCACCTTTGTCTAGGATGAGAGAACTGTATTTATGTGGGTTTGTCTCTGTGTCATCTATTCTGTAGCATTGATCTACAAGTCTGTTTCGGTGCCTTTAAAAATATTTGTTATTATTATTATTATTATTATTACTTTTAGTTGTAGGTGGACACAATACATTTATTTATTTATGGTACCAGGGATTAAACTCAGGGGTATTCTGAGCCACATCCCCAGCCCTATTTTGTATATTCTTTAGAGACGGGGGTCTCACTGAGTTGCTTAGGGCCTCACCATTGCTGAGGCGGGCTTTGAACTCTCAATTCTCCTGTCTCAGCCTCCCGAGCCACTGGGATTTCAGACGTGCACCACTGCACCCAGCCCATGCCGATTTTGTTACTATTGCCCTGTAGTATAGTTCAAGGTCTGGTGTAGTGATGCCACCTGCTTCACTCTTCTGCTAAGGATTGCTTTGGCTGTTCTGGGTCTCTTATTTTTCCAGATGAATTTCATGATTGCTTTTTCTATTTCTATGAGGAATGTCATTGGGATTTTGATTGGAATTGCATTAAATCTGTTTAGTGCTTTTGGTAGTATGGTCATTTTGATAATATTAATTCTGCCTATCCAAGAACAAGGGAGATCTTTCCATCTAGAAGATAGAAAAGACTTCTTTAATTTCTTTCTTTACCATTCTGTAGATTTCATTGTAGAGGTCTTTCCACTCTTTTGTTGATTCCCAAGTATTTTATTTTTTGAGGCTATTATAAATGGGGTGGTTTTCCTAGTTTCTCTTTCAGAGGATTTGTCCCTGATGTACAGAAGTGCCTTTGACTTATGGGTGTTGATTTTATATCCTGCTACTTTGCTGAATTCATTTATTGGTTCTAGAAGTTTTCTGGTGGAATTTTTTACATCCTCTAAGTACAGAATCATGTTGTTGGCAAACAATGATAGCTTGAATTCTCCTTTTCCTATCCGTTTCCCTTTAACTTCTTTCATCTATCTAATTGCTCTGGCCAGTGTTTCAAGAACTACAATAAGTAGAAGTGGTGAAAGAGGGCATCCCTGCCTTGTTCCAGTTTTTAGAGGGAATGTTCCAATTTTTCTCCATTTAGAATGATGTTGGCCTGGAGCTTAGCATGAATAGCTTTTGCAATGTTGAGATGTGTTCCTGTTATCCCTAGTTTTTCTAGTACTTTGAACTGAAGGGGTGCTGTATTTTGTCGAATGCTTTCTCTGCATCTATTGAGGTGATCATATGATTCTTTAAGTCTATTGATGTGATGAATGACATTTATTGATTTCTGTATGTTGAACCAACCTTGCATCCCTGGATGGACCCCACTTGATCATGGTGCACTATCTTTTTAATGTGTTTTTGTATGCGATTGGCCTGGATTTTATTGAGAATTTTTGCATCTATGTTCATTAGAGATATGGGTCTGAAGTTTTCTTTCTTTGATGTGTCTTTATCTGGTTTTGGAATAAGTGATATTGGCCTCAGAGAATGAGTTTGGAAGTGTTCTCTCTTTTTCTATTTCATGGAATAATTTGAGGAGTATTGGTGTTAGTTCTTTGAAGGTCTTGTGGAACTCGGCTGTGTATCCATCTGGTCCTGGGCTTTTCTTGGTTGGTAGCTTCTGATGGTGTCTTCTATTTCCTTGTTTGAAATTGATCTGTTTGACTTGTGTATATCATCCTGATTCTGTTTGGGCAAATCATATGAGTCTAGATATTTGTCAATGTTTTCGATATTTTCTATAAAGGAGTACAAATTTTCCAAATAACTTCTAATTATCTTCTTCTGTATTTCTGTATTTCTGTAGTGTCTGTCATAATATTTCCTTTTCATCACGTATGTTAGTAATTTGAGTTTTCTCTCTCCTTCTCTTTGTTAGCATGGCTAAGGGTTTGTCAATTTTATTTATTTATTGAAAGAACCAACTTTTTATATTGTCATTTTTTTCAATTGCTTCATTTGTTTCAATTTCATTGATTTCAGCTCTGATTTCAATTATTTCCTGTCTTCTACTGCTTTGGAGTAGGGCTTTTTTCTTTTTTTAGGGCTTTGAGATGTAATGTTAAGTCATTTATTTCTTGAATTTTTCTTCTTTTAAGGGATGGACTCCATGCAATGAACTTTCCTCTTAGAACTGCTTCATAGTGTCCCAGAGGTTTTGATATGTTATATCAGGGTTCTCATTTACCTCTGAGAATTTTTTATCTCCTTTTTGATGTCTTTTACAACTCATTGTTCATTCAATAGCATATTATTTAGTCTCCAGGTGTTGGAGAAGCTTCTATTTTTTATTTTATCATTGATTTCAAATTTCATTTCATTATGATCTGATAGAATGCAGGGTATGTCTCTACTTTTTTATATTTAGTAAGAGTTGTTTTGTGGCATAATATATAGTCTATTTTAGAGAAGGATCCATGTGCTGCTGAGAAGAAAGTGTATTCACTCGTTGAAGGATGAAATACTTTAAATATTCTATATAAGTCTAAGTTGTTGATTGTATTATTGAGATCTATAGTTTTTTTTATTTAGTTTTTTGTTTGGAAGATGTATCCAATGGTGAAAGAGGTGTGTTAAAGTCACCCAGAATTATTGTGTTGTGGTCTATTTGACTCTTGAACTTGAGAAGAGTTTGTTTGATGAATGTAGATGCTCCATTGTTTGGGGCATGTATATTTATAATTGTTATGTCTTGTTGATGATGGTTCCCTTTTGATTAACTTTGGCTTGAAGTCTACTTTATTTGATAGAAGGATGGAAACCCCTGCTTGTTTACGCAAACCATGTAAGTGGTATATTTTATCCCAACCTTTCACCTCAGTCTGTGGATGTCTTTTCCTATGAGATGAGTCTCTTGGAGGCAGCATATTCTTGGGTCTTTTTTTTTTTGTAACCCAATCTACCAGTCTGTGTCTTTTGATTGGTGAGTTTATGCCATTAGCATTCAGGGTTATTATTGAGACATGATTTGTATTTCCAGTCATTTTTGTCTGATTTTGGTATTTAACTTGAGTTGGTTTCTCCTTGGACTAGTATTTCCTTTAGTGATACCTCCCTTTGCTGATTTTCACTGTTGTTTTTTGTTTCCTCCTCATGGAATATTTTGCTGAGGATGTTCTGTAGTGCAGGCTTCCTAGTGTTAAATTCTTTTAACTTTAGTTTATCATGGAAAGTTTTTATTTCATCATCAAATCTAAAGTCTAATTTTTCTGGATAGCAGATTCCTAGTTCACATCCATTTTTTTTCAGAACTTGGTACATATTGTTCCAGGACCTTCCAGCATTAAAGGTTTGGGTTGAGAAATCTTCAGATATCCTAATTGGTTTCCCCCTATAATAACCTGATTCCTTTCTCCGGTGGCTTTTAAAATTCTCTCCTCATTCTGTGCATTAGGCATTTTCATTATAAGGTGCCTTGGTGTGGATCTGTTGTGATTTTGTACATTTGGTGTCCTGTAAGCCTCTTGGAATTGATTTTCCAATTCATGCTTCCTGTTTGGAAAATTTTCTGATGTTATTTCATTAAATAGATTGTTCATTCATTTGGTTTGGAATTCTGTGCCTTCCTCCATCCCAGTAATTCTTAAATCTGGTCTTTCTATGTTATCCTATAATTCTTGAATGTTCTGCTCATGGTTTCTACCATTTTCACTGTGTGGTCAAGATTCTTTTCAAGATTATACATTTTGCCTTCCTTGTCCGAGGTCCTGTCTTCCATGTGATCTAATCTGTTGGTGGTGCTTTCTATTGAGTTTTTAATTTGGTTTATTGTTTCTTTCATTTTAAGGATTTCTTTTTTTTTTTTTTTCAGAAGCTCTGTCTCTTTATTGAAGTGATCTTTTGCTGCCTATATTTGCTTATGTAGCTAGCTCTTTATCGAAATGATCTTTTGCTGCCTGTACTTGCTCTCTTATATCCTTTAATTTACAGAGCATTTTAATCATGTGCATCTGAACTCCTTCTCTGTCCGTCCTTCTGCGGTGTTGGCCAGGGATTCCAATAATGTGGCATCTTGGTTTGTTGGGGGCACTTTCTTCCCTTGTTTTTTCCTGTGTCTTCCTCCTAGCTCTGGGATCAGAGGTGTTCCAGTGTTTACCCTATAGGCTTACAGTGTCCCTGCAGGGTTCCAGTTGCTCTCCTTTAAGGGGGAGAACAATGTGAACAGATCCTATTAGAAACAATATACAGCCTTAAACCAAAGAGCTGCTATTAAGACATTTACGGTTTTCTCACAATATACAGAAGTGGTGAGTTCAACTATTACCTACAACATGGACAGCAGGTCTGCAAAAGGATCCGTAGTTTCTGATGGTGGACAAAGAGCCAGGGGTGAGGTGTAGGATGAGATGTTGAGGGGAGGAGGTGAGGATTCAGAGTTACTAGATCTTAGGAAGATGAAAGAGGAATCTAAAGAAGTTGGTTAGTAGCAGGAGAAAAGAGAGAAAGTGATTTGGGGAGACAAGTAAGTGGGAAGACAACAGAGTATAACAAACAAACATAAAAATTAGGAAAAATAGAAAGTGTAAAAATAGGAGATAAACGAACATACACACCACTGTGGTATACTATTCAGACGTCCCAGTCCTCAGTAGCCTAATCCATGGAAAGTACCTGGTTCCACAAATGTAGGGGATGTGAGGGTGGGAGAAGAGAGGGGGAAAATCTCCAAGGAAGATAGAGGGTTGTTTTTGTTGGGGGCCGACCACACCCCATCTTCCTGACCAGTGCAGGGACGGGACCCTGACCCTTCATTGGTTTGGTCCCTCTTTCTCCCCTGCCTGACCCCTGGGGCGGAGCTCCTCTGCCCCAGGGCCTGGGGAACCTGGGAGTGCTGGGCAGGGAGGCCAGAGCCTGGTCCCCCATGTCGCCTGCTGAGCTCCGTGTGAACTGCTGCTTCTGTTCCCTCCTCAGCCTCAAAGACAAGAATCAAGGAGCACTCATCCCCCCGGTGCTGCGGCTCACGGTGACCTACCTGCGGGAGAAAGGTGAGAGCCAGCCGTCCAGCCAGGGCACGCGAGCAGCTGGTCCCCGCCCAGGGGGTCAGTGTCCATCCTGAGCATCCCACAGGCCAGGGGCTGGAGGAGCTGGAACCAAGCAGGGGGTGGCCGGGAACAGAAGGGCACAGGCACAGGGGCTCCTGGCGTGGCCTGAGAGGCTGGCTTCCAGTCCCCACTCCCGTGTTAGCTGTGTGACCCTAAGCCAGTGGCTCACCATCTCTGGGCCTCAGTACCCTCGCCTGTCCATGGGGTTAATAGGTCCTGCCTCAAAGGCCCACAGTGAAGCTTGGCTGAGAAGATGCGTGTGAGGCTGTCCAGCACTGGCCTGCAGGACCCCCGCCCCAGCTAGGGCTGCCTGGACTCCTTGTTTGCAGGCGCCCTTGACAGGGTAGGTGTGGCTAGGACCTGGACCTGGAGAGCCTGGTGGCCCCCTGGGTTGCTAAGGCCAGGTCTCAGATCTCCGGGGAAGGCGCAGCGCGGCTGCAGGTGCAGGTCACGGGCAGGGCCCAAGGTCTGCAGCCAGGATCCACGCAGCTCAGGGTGGCCTCTGGCTGGAAACGGCAACCACAGCTGCAGGGTCTGCAGGTTGTGACGCCTGGGGTGGCGTGTCCTTGTCACAGAAGGTCCACGAGCAGCCACCCTTGAGCGGGAGCTCTGACCACCATCAGGGGCTGGCTCTACTTTCAGGTGGCCTCTGTCTCGCTGACCAGGGGTGGTCAGTGTGCACTTTGTGAAAGGCCAAGGTTCGTCGTTGGAGATGAGAATGCACACACACACAGACAGCAGTGACAAAGATGAAGCACTTTACTGCAAGCTGGTTCTAGCTTATATAGAAAGTGAGAGTCGGTTATCTTAAACCAGGAAGCTCCCTGGGCCAATCATAGTAAAGGTCAGGTCATCACCTACTGTGCACGCACATCCGCCCTGCGTAAGATTCATGGGGGGCACGAACTGTCCACGTGTACGGAAGACGGGAGGGCCAATTAGAAGGTTTTCGAAACAACTTGTTATCCGCCCACAGGCAACTTGCCCGTCGTCATGTTGCATCAGGGGCTCCTTATCTGAAAGGCCCGGGGAGTTCAAGCTGCCCAATGGTAATTTGCCCACCACCATGTTTGAAAGGCCCGGGAGTTCTCAGGGAGACTCCCAACACTTTGGACACAGACTGAGAGGGCCTCCCTGCTCCTTCCTCCCTCCCCATTTCCTCCCTCCCCCCTTCCTCCCTCCCTTCTCCCTCCCCCCTTCCTCCCTCCCTTCTCCCTCCCCCTTCCTCCCTCCCTTCCTCCTCCCCCCTCCCTCCCTCCCTTCTCCCTCCCCACTTCCTCCCTCCCTTCTCCCTCCCCACTTCCTCCCTCCCCCTTCCTCCCTCCCTTCTCCCTCCCCCCTTCCTCCCTCCCTTCTCCCTCCCCCTTTCCTCCCTCCCTTCTCCCTCCCCCCTTCCTCCCTCCCTTCTCCCTCCCTCCCTCATTATCGGTTCAATTCCTTTATTATTAGAAGCAGCCCAGGCAGGAGCTCACCTGTGTTGGGTGGGTGTGGCCTCCCAGGTCCCCTCTTCCAGGCCCCGGTGGCCCTGGTGACCACATATGGGCCCTGCCTTTTGGGGACTGTGGGTCCTGAGTCTGCACTGTGCCTTGCTCTGCATGGCTGCCCTGGAACAACCACTGTGTCACCAGCACAGAATGAAGCTGGCCACAGTCGCCTGGAGACCCAGGCCCTGCCCCTCGGTGGAGGGGTCACTGTGCCGGTCCCCATGCTGCAGGACAGGTGGCCACAGACACAGTGACTTAGAACAGCTCGGCTGATCGTCCAAGGTCTGGAGAGCAGAGCTCTGGGCCAGGGGGCCTGTGGGAGCCTCGGGCTGCGCTCGGGCTCTGGCTGAGCGCCCCCTGAGTCTGGGGGAAGCCCGTACACGCGGCTTCCAGGTCTCGGGTCCTGTGCTGTGGTGCCGTGTGCATAAGTGGCCAGAGCCGGCTGCACACGGGCCGTGACTCAGGTCAGCAGTGGCTGCGATGGGAGCCACCCTGGTGAGCAAGGGGCACCCCAAGGAGGCCGGCCGAGGAGACGTCCCCAGGTGAAACCCAGGCGTACACATCAGGCATTCCGAAGCAGTGGTCCTCGGCCCCAAGGGTGGACCACTGTGGTGTCCTTGCAGCGGAGCTTTTAGTATGAGGTCACATGGCCGCTGGTCTGGTGGCCTGGCTGTCCTGTGCTGCCTGGCGCGTGTGAGAGCCCCTCTTTCGCAGCCTTGGGACTTCACTGGCTGCTTTGCTCAAGCGGACATGAGCCACTCGGCTTCCACCTGGCCGACTTTCACAGGCTAAGGTGGCTGCGGCCTTGCTGGCCGCCCGCCAGGGGCCTCCCCAGCTGCTGAGGCCACCAGCTTTCCTTCCAGGTGGCCCCTCCACCTACAGGAAGAGTCCCTGAAGCCAGAGCAGCGCAAATGGGGTCGGCGTGACCTCTCCAGCCACGGGTGGGCCCCACCACCTGCCCCGTCCCTCCTCCTGCCTCCAGTGTCACTTCAGCCGTGACCCGCGGGAGCCCCAGCAGGACCAGTCCCACACAGAACGCGATTGTCCTGAGGCCTTGTCCTGGGCGCTGCATTTCACAGGTTCACCCAACGGTGGTGCCCACACGGCTGGACGCCGCACCAGCCCCTGGCCCTGTGCCCTCCTGGCCGTGCAGCGTGGGTCCCCTCTCTGCAGGCCAGCTTGGCCGTCTCTGGAGAACCCCCTCCCACGGGAGGTGCCTGCAGAGTCCGTTCTGGCTGCACGCCAGGTCCTGGGGCCTGCACTGGGGGGACAGATGGGCAGCTGTGGTGACACCGCTGTGCCCGAGCCCTGGCGTGGCCCTCCGTGGGACAGTGGGCAGTGGGCCTTCCTGCCTGCACCCCAGCCGGCCCACCTCCCTGCTTTCTCTGCCTGTTGACGTAAGGTCCATCTTTGGGGCCCGTGTCACCCGTCCCTCCCGGGCAGAGCTGTCCGCGCCCCTGACACCCATGACTCTGGCTGCCCGCCTCCCACCAGCACTGGGACCGCCCGATGCGTGTGCAGTCCCCGAGCACCTGGGGGAGGAGCCCGGGTGTCCGTGAGGTGGCAGCTGGCCTGAGCTCTGGAGGACGGACGGGGTGGCGGCCGGCTGGGGCAGGGGCGCTGCCCAGCGAGGGGTGCCGAGGCCGCGCCCGCAGCATGAAGGTGGGGTGGTGGGGAGTCAGGCGTGGCTCTCAGCTGCTGCCGGGCGCCTTCTGGGTGCTGTGTCCCCTGCTGGGAAGGCTTCCCAGTGGCAGGCTGGGGCAGGGCCCGGTCACCCGGCTGGTGATGTCGGTGGCAGGAGGCTCACCCCCCGACCTTGCCACTGGTTTCAGGAGCCCTTGGTTCCATGGAGCCCGTGGCCGTCTGTCCACCCCATCGGCACTGGCTGGGAGCTCTCGGAAGTGTTGTGTGTCCACAGCGTCCCGCGTGGCTCCGGCAGCAGTGGCCTGAGGGGACACTTCATATGTAGCTCATGCAATTGAGCGGCTGGGCTTTTTATTTTGTTCAGTTTTAACTGATGAATTCATACTTCGATCACTGTGGGCAGCTAGGGCCTGGACCTCAGGGGAAGCTGCTTGTTCCAGGTCTCCCAGGAGCCAGGCATATGCCAGGCATGACCGGTCCTCTCTGCAGCCCTGGGGGCAGGACCTTGGGGCCTTGCCCTACTGGCCAACAGGTCCGTGGAGGCTCAGAGAGGCTGAGCGCATTCTCCAGGGTCACACAGCTGGTAGGAGGCAGAGCTGGATGGGAACCGAGGTCTGTCTGACTTCAGCATCTGTCCCTTTCTGTCCCTTGCCAGGGCCATAGAGGGAGAAAAGTGGGAGCTTGGGATATCGAAAACAATTAAGAGGGATAAGTGAAATCACAGGAGGGTTAGTGGGCTGGAGCATCCCCTGCCAGGCACAGGCAGGCAAGGCCATGGGAGGGGGGTCCCAGAAACGTCCAGAAACCCAGGTCCTGGCTCTTCTCCCTGCAGGGCTGCGCACCGAGGGCCTGTTCCGGAGGTCAGCCAGTGCCCAGACCGTCCGCCAGGTCCAGAGGCTCTGTGACCAAGGTGAGCGCCCCACCCGCCCACAGCCCTGGGCCCCAGAGCCAGGGACCCAGCGGACCCCAGCGAGAGCCCAGGGCCAGGAGCAGCCAGTGTGGGGCCCTGGGCAGACCCACCGTCTGGCCTTGGGGCTTCTCCAGTCAGGCCAGGTGGACGCAGGCTCAGCGGACATCCAAGGGGCAGGGGATATTCTCTGGGGTCTGCACTAGCAGTCCCCCAGCCAGCCCAGCCCTGCGGGACACCTGCCCTCTGTCCCGCCGACTCCCCGCGTCCAGCCCACACGCGCTCATGAGCACCAGGCCCACGGGTGCGGAGCTTGGGCACCAGTCTTCCTGTCCGGCCCGTGTGCTGCCATGTCACCCAGCTGGGCCAGGGCCCTGACCCCAGGGAGCTGCGTCCTAGCCAGGGGCAAAACCTCGCCCCAGGAAGACACCCCCACCAGGAAGACAGGTCCCCCCAGGAAGACAGCCCCCTCAGGAAAACAGCCCCCCATACCCCCCAGGAAGACAGGCCCTCCAGGAAGACAGGTCCCCCTCCAGGAAGATAGCCCCCCCGAGGAAGACAGGCCCCCCAGGAAGACAGCTCCCCATGCCTCCCCAGGAAGAGAGCCCCCCAGAAAGACAGCCCCCTCAGGAAAACAGCCCCCCCATACCCCCCAGGAAGACAGGCCCCCTCAGGAAGACAGCCCCCCCAGGAAGACAGGCCCCCCAGGAAGACAGCTCCCCATGCCTCCCCAGGAAGAGAGCCCCCCAGAAAGACAGCCCCCTCAGGAAAACAACCCCCCATACCCCCCAGGAAGACAGCCCCCCCAGGAAGACAGGTCCACCCAGGAAGACAGGCCCCTCAGGAAAACAGCCCCCCATGCCCCCCCAGGAAGACAGCCCCCCAGGAAGACAGGCCCCCCCAGGAAGACAGCCCCCCCAGGAAGACAGGCCCCCAGGCCCAACCCCCCAGGAAGACAGCCCCCTCAGGAAAACAGGCCCCCATACCTCTCAGGAAGACAGCCCCCCTAGGAAGAGAGCCCCCCCAGGAAGACAGCCCCCCCCAGGAAGACAGTTCCCCCCCCAGGAAGACAGGTCCACCCAGGAAGACAGCCCCCCCCAGGAAGACAGGCGCCCCCAGGAAGACAGCCCCCCCCAGGGAAGACAGCCCCCCCCAGGAAGACAGGTCCACCCAGGAAGACAGCCCCCCCCAGGAAGACAGGTCCACCCAGGAAGGCAGCCCCCCAGAAAGACAGCCCCCCCAGGAAGACAGGTCCACCCAGGAAGACAGGCCCCTCAGGAAAACAGCCCCCCATGCCCCCCCAGGAAGACAGCCCCCCAGGAAGACAGGCCCCCAGGAAGACAGGCCCCAGGAAGACAGGCCCCCAGGCCCAACTCCCCAAGAAGACAGCCCCCTCAGGAAAACAGGCCCCCCATTCCCCCAGGAAGACAGCCCCCCCAGGCCCAGCCCCCCAGGAAGACAGCCCCCCAGGGAGAGGGCCCCCCATGCCCAGCCCCCCAGGCAGACAGCCCCCCCAGGCAGATAGCCCCCCAGGAAGACAGCCCCCCCAGGAAGACAGCCCCCCAGGCCCAGCCCCCCAGGAAGACAGCCCCCTCAGGAAGACAGCCCCCCCAGGAAGACAGGCCCCCCAAGCCTAGCCCCCCAGGAAGATAGCTCCCCCAGGAAGACAGCTCCCCAGGCCTAGCCCCCCAAGAAGACAGTCTCTTGGGAAGACAGCCCCCCAGGCCCAGCCCCACAGCAAGCCCCCCAGGAAGAGAGCCCCCCCAGCCCCAGTCCCCCAGGAAGACAGTCCCTTGGGAAGACAGGCCCCCCAGGCCCAGCACCCCCAGGAAGACGGCCCCCAGGAAGACAGCCCCCCAGGCCCAACCCCACAGGAAACCCCCCAGGAAGACAGGCCCCCAAGGCCCAGCCCTATAGGAAGACAGCCCCCCAGGAAGACAGCCCCCCAGTCAGATAGCCCCCCCAGGAAGACAGGCCCCCCAAGCCTAGCCCCCCAGGAAGATAGCCCCCCAGGAAGACAGCCCCCCAGGCCCAGCCCCCCAAGAAGACAGGCTTCCCAGGAAGACAGCCCCCCAGGCCCAGCTCCCTCAGGAAGACACCCCCCCAGGAAGAGGGTCCCCCAGTCCCAGTCCCCCAGGCCCAGCCCCCCAGGCAGACAGCCCCCCGTGGAAGACAGCCCCCCCAGGAAGACAGTCCCCCCAGGCCCAGCCCTCCAGGAAGATTGCCCCCCCAGGAAGACAGTCCCCCCAGGCCCAGCCCTCCAGGAAGATTGCCCCCCCAGGAAGACAGCCCCCCAAGGAAGATTGCCCCCCCCAGGAAGACAGTCCCCCAGGAAGACAGCCCCCCAGGCCCAGCCGCCCCAGAGCTGGTGGGAAGAGCACCCGCCTCCGGGCGGGGCGGGGGGGGGGAACAGAGCTGTCCCCAGGCCTGTGGCCACCATCTTGCCCTGGGTCACACCATGTCACAGCCGCCATCTCTAGGTGCCATTGCTAGGCGGCAGGAGGAGCTCACTGTGCCGTGTGTCCTGCAGGGAAGCCCGTGAACTTTGATGACTATGGGGACATCCACGTCCCTGCCGTGGTCCTGAAGACCTTCCTGCGGGAGCTGCCCCAGCCACTGCTGACCTTCGCGGCCTACGAGCAGATCCTCGGGATCACCAGTACGTACGGCAGGGGCTGTGGGTCCTCGGAGGCCACCTACTGCCAGGTCAGGCCCTGGCACGGCTGGGGTGGCACCACGGGCAGAGTCAGGACAGCAAGCCCTGTGGCCATGCGGCACAGAAGGGACCTGTAGGGCTTCCCCACCATGCAGTGAGGTCTGGACCCCGCTGACCTCAGCCAGGCCACACTGTCACGGTGGGGCAGTGCCTCGGGGGGCATCCTGCCACAGGTGGCAGAAGACATCTCTGGATTTGGGCGTATTGTCCTGGTCAGGGCCCCGCTGTGCCCAGCCCATGCTGACCCCCAGGAGTCCCAGCCCCTCAGCTCTCCCCTCTGGAGCGGGGTCCCCGGGTCCCTCGCTGTGTTAGTGCCTTGAGCTGCGGTGCAGGGCGAGATCCCGTAGCGCTCTGGGACCCGCCACAGCTCGGGCTGGTGCCCGGGGCTCCATGGCGGGCTCAGGAACGCCAGGCTTGCCCAGGAGGGCAGCACCTGGGAAGGACCAGCAGCCCCGGGTCTTCGCCATCTTTCTTCCTCTGGGAGCCCCGGGGTGCAGAGGGGCCAGGTTTGGAGCCGACTGTAGGATAGCGTGGTGAAGGTGTCCCTTCCCCTGAATCAGTGCTTCTGGCCCTTGTCCTGGGAGGTGACCTCTACGCTTTGGAGTTTCCTGGGGACTGGAGTATCTTGTTACTCATGGGGCCTGTGGGTTGGGGTGACCCAGGCTGGGGCTGGGTCTTCCAGAAAGGCCGGCGCGTGGTCGCAGGGTTGGGCTTTCAGCCGTGGGCTGCAGCCCAGCTCCTGAGGGCAGGCAGCTGGAGACTGGGTCTAGTCACAGGGCCACCCTTGAGGGCACAGCACCCCAAGC